>NC_059365.1:46870153-47170153 GCF_019703515.2 Myxocyprinus asiaticus
TGAAATAACATGTGTAGACTAATAATTGAAATAACGTGTAGACTAATAATTGAAATAACATGTTTTGACTGTAAATTGAAATAACATGTGTAGACTAAAAAGTGAAATTACATGTGTAGACTAATAATTGAAATAACATGTTTTTACTGTAAATTGAAATAACATGTGTAGACTAATAATTGAAATAACATGTTTTGACTAGAAATTGAAATAACATGCGTAGAGTAATAATTGAAATAACATGTTTTGACTGTAAATTGAAATAACATGTGTAGACTAATAATTGAAATAACATGTGTAGACTAATAATTGAAATAACTTGTAGACCATTAAGTAAAATAACATGTTTTGACTGTAAATTGAAATAACATGTGTAAATTAATAATTGAAATAACATATTTTGACTGTAAAATGAAATAACATGTGTAGACTAATAATTGAAATAACGTGTAGACTAATAATTGAAATAACATGTTTTGATTGTATATAGAAATAACATGTGTAGACTAATAATTGAAATAACGTGTAGACCATTAAGTCAAATAACAAGTTTTGACTGTAAATTGAAATAACATGTGTAGACTAATAATTGAAATAATATATTTTGACTGTAAATTGAAATAACATGTGTAGACTAATAATTGAAATAACTTGTAGACCATTAAGTCAAATAACAAGTTTTGACTGTAAATTGAAATAACATGTGTAGAATAATAATTGAAATAACATGTGTAGATTAATAATTGAAATAACGTGTAGACCATTAAGTCAAATAACAAGTTTTGACTGTAAATTGAAATAACGTGTAGACTAACAATTGAAATAACATGTTTTGACTGTAAATTGAAATAACATGTGTAGACTAATAATTGAAATAACATGTGTAGACTAATAATTGAAATAACATGTGTAGACTAATAATTGAAATAACTTGTAGACCATTGAGTAAAATAACATGTTTTGAATGTAAATTGAAATAACGTGTAAATTAATAATTGAAATAACATGTTTTGACTGTAAAATGAAATAACATGTGTACACAAATAATTGAAATAATATATTTTGTCTGTAAATTAAATAACATGTGTAGAATAATAATTAAAATAACATGCTTTGACTGTAAATTGAAATAACGTGTAGAATAATAATTGAAATAACATGTGTAGATTAATAATTGAAATAACGTGTAGACCATTAAGTCAAATAACAAGTTTTGACTGTAAATTGAAATAACATGTGTAGACTAATAACTGAAATAACGTGTAGACCATTAAGTCAAATAACAAGTTTTGACTGTATATAGAAATAACATGTGTAGACTAATAATTGAAATAACGTGTAGACCATTAAGTCAAATAACAAGTTTTGACTGTAAATTGAAATAACATGTGTAAATTAATTATTGAAATAACAAATTTTGACTGTAAATTGAAATAACATGTGTAGATTAATAATTGAAATGATATATTTTGACTGTAAATTGAAATAACATGTGTAGACTAATCATTGAAATAACTTGTAGACCATTAGGTCAAATAACATGTTTTGACTGTAAATTGAAATAACATGTGTAAATTAATAATTGAAATAACATGTTTTGACTGTAAAATGAAATAACATGTGTACACAAATAATTGAAATAATATATTTTGTCTGTAAATTGAAATAACATGTGTAGAATAATAATTAAAATTACATGTTTTGACTGTAAATTGAAATAACGTGTAGAATAATAATTGAAATAACATGTGTAGATTAATAATTGAAATAACGTGTAGACCATTAAGTCAAATAACAAGTTTTGACTGTAAATTGAAATAAAATGTGTAGACTAATAATTGAAATAACATGTTTTGACTATAAATTGAAATAACATGTGTAGACTAATAATTGAAATAACATGTTTTGACTGTAAATTGAAATAACATGTGTAGACTAATGATGTAAAAAATAGGGTTTTACCTTAAATTTAAATTATATTTATAGATCATTAATTAAAAGTTTCCACCCTAAATTGAAATAATGTTTAGCTTGTAACCGAGGCCTTCCTCGGCATAGAAGCGCTGGCACACAGCTGGTCCCCTGGCATTCGCAAATATGCGTTTTCCCCAGTGAGCCTGCTCGCACAGACCCTGTGCAAGGTCAGGGATGACGAGGAGAAGGTTGTCCTGGTAAGCACCCTACTGGCCCGCCCAGACGTGGTGCTCGGACCTCACGCGCCTCATGACAGCTCCCCCCGGGCAAATTCCCCTGAGGAAGGCCCTTCTTTCTCAGGGAAGGGGCACCATCTGGCACCCGCGCCCAGACCTCTGGAATCTCCATGTCTGGCCCCTGGACGGGACGCGGAAGACCTAAGCTGTCTCCCACCTGCGGTGGTAGACACGTTCACTCAGGCTAGGGCTCCCTCTACGAGGCGCCTGCATGCCTTTAAGTGGCGTCTGTTCGCTAAGTGGTGTTCTTCCCATAAGGAAGACCCCCAGAGGTGCGCAGTCAGATCAGTGTTTTCCTTCCTGCAAGAGAGGTTGGAAGGGAGGCTGTCCCCTTCCACCTTGAAGGTGTACATTGCTGCCATAGCAGCACACCATGACGCAGTCAACGGTAAGTCCTTAGGGAAGCATGATCTGATCATCAGGTTCCTAAGAGGCGCCAGGAGGCTGAATCCCTCCAGGCCACACCTTGTTCCCTCATCGGACCTCTGTAGTTTTTCAGGGTCTACAGAGAGCCCCCTTTGAGTTTTGCAGTCAGCCGGGCTTAAGGCACTCTCCTTGAAGACTGCCCTCCTGACTGCGCTCACTTCCATCAAGAGTGTAGGTGACCTGCAAGCGTTCTCTGTCAGCGAAACGTGCCTGGAGTTCGGTCCGGGCTATTCTCAAGTGATCCTGAGACCCCCGACCGGGCTATGTGCCCAAGGTTCCCACCACTCCTTTTAGGGACCAGGTGGTGAACCTGCAAGCGCTGCCCCAGGAGGAGGCAGACCCAGCCCTGTCGTTGCTGTGTCCGGTGCGCGCTTTACGCATCTATTTGGATCGCACGCAGAGCTTTAGAATCTCTGAGCAGCTCTTTGTCTGCTTTGGTGTACAGCGGAAAGGAAGCGCTGTCTCCAAGCAGAGGATCGCCCACTGGCTCATTGACGCCATAACTATGGCATGTCTCGCCCAAAACATGCTGCCCCCGGTAGGGCTACGAGCCCATTCTACCCGTGGTGTAGTGGCTTCTTGGGCCCTGGCCAGAGGTGCCTCTTTAACAGACATTGCAGAGCAGCGGGCTGGGCAACACCCAACACCTTTGCAAGGTTCTACAACCTCTGGGTGGAACAGGTTTCGTCCCAGGTAGTGGCACGCAACACAAGCGGATAAGCCCGGGATAGCCGGCCGGGTGTATCACTTGCACATAGCGCCTTCCACCTCCTTTTGAGCTGAAGACGTGCGCTGTTAATTCCCAGTAGTGTTCACAAAAGTTGTTCCCTGGTTGACTTCCTCCGAGCCCTGTGGCAGTTGAGTTTTTGGAGAGACTCGCTGCTGGCCCAGTACACGCGCTAACTAAGAGCCCGGTTCTGGGGTAGGTGCTCCACGTGTGGCGGTTCCCTGTAAGGCTAACCCCATGCGATCTATATCTTCCGCTAGTTCGTTTCCCTACTGGCAAACTGCGTCTTCCTTGGGCAGAGACCCTCAGTCTCCATGTTGTAGTAACTCCTCCCCCATTGGGCAGGATCTACCTTGAAGGCTCTCCACATGGTTGGAAAGACCATGTGATGTATTCTTCCACTTAAATATCCCCCCCTCTCTTGGGGCGAGGTGTGGTCTCCGCAGTGTCCTCCCCTTGGGAGGGACACCCCCCGACTAGACCTGGTGACCCAGTCAGATAATCCCCCTTCTTTTTTAGGGAGTGGAAAAAGAGAAGGGGAAAGAGGCCACGACTGCGTTAAGCCTGTCTCTATCTCTGGGTAGTCGACTTGTCCCCAAAAAGGGCCGTTTGACACTCATAACTGTGTTGGGGGAGGTTACGTGTCGACCTGGTGCGCTGGCTATGAGGCACACAGCAAGTCTGCCCACCACACACCGCCAGTTCACGTAACACAGTTCAGCCTTGTGGCGTTTTGTATAGGGACCCCTAGTGTCACTACATCGACACCAACGTCGAGTGAGTGACAGATAGATGAGTGACCTGATGGAGGGAACGAGACATTGGTCCCTCCTGCCACAACGCTGAACTACCCGCTGAAATGGCCGGACCTTATATCGGCTCCTCAGCGTAAAACCTGAATGAGTGGTTGCATACCAGCTCCTTTTATACCCGTATGGTTGGGGGAGTGGCATGCAAATACCACTCGCCAATTTTCATTGGCCTTTTATCAAAGACCAGAGGTGTCTCGGGCTCCCAAGAGTGACCCCTAGTGTCGCTACATCGACACCAACGTCTCGTTCCCACCATCAGGGAACGGAGTTTAAACGAGCAACCATGACGTTTTGGCTGTAAATTGAAATAACGTGTAGACTAATAATTGAAATAACGTGTAGACCATTAAGTCAAATAACAAGTTTTGACTGTAAATTGAAATAACATGTGTAGACTAATAATTGAAATAATATATTTTGACTGTAAATTGAAATAACATGTGTAGACTAATAATTGAAATAACTTGTAGACCATTAAGTCAAATAACAATTTTTGACTGTAAATTGAAATAACATGTGTAAATTAATAATTGAAATAACATGTTTTGACTGTAAAATGAAATAACATGTGTACACAATTAATTGAAATAATATATTTTGTCTGTAAATTGAAATAACATGTGTAGAATAATAATTAAAATAACATGTTTTGACTGTAAATTGAAATAACATGTGTAGAATAATAATTGAAATAACATGTGTAGATTAATAATTGAAATAACGTGTAGACTAATAATTGAAATAACAAGTTTTGACTGTAAATTGAAATAACATGTGTAGACTAACAATTGAAATAACATGTTTTGACTGTAAATTGAAATAACATGTGTAGACTAATAATTGAAATAACATGTGTAGACTAATAATTGAAATAACATGTGTAGACTAATAATTGAAATAACTTGTAGACCATTAAGTCAAATAACATGTTTTGACTGTAAATTGAAATAACATGTGTAAATTAATAATTGAAATAACATATTTTGACTGTAAAATGAAATAACATGTGTAGACTAATAATTGAAATAACATGTGTAGACTAATAATTGAAATAACATGTTTTGACTGTATATAGAAATAACATGTGTAGACTAATAATTGAAATAACATGTGTAGACTAACAATTGAAATAACATGTTTTGACTGTAAATTGAAATAACATGTGTAGACTAATAATTGAAATAACATGTGTAGAGTAATAATTGAAATAACTTGTAGACCATTAAGTAAAATAACATGTTTTGACTGTAAATTGAAACAACATGTATAAATTAATAATTGAAATAACATATTTTGACTGTAAATTGAAATAACATGTGTAGACTAATAATTGAAATAACATATGTAGACTAATAATTGAAATAACATGTTTTTACTGTAAATTGAAATAACATGTTTAGACTAATAATTGAAACAACATGTTTTGACTGTAAATTGAAATAACATGTGTAGACTAATAATTGAAATAACATGTTTTGACTAGTAAATTGAAATAACATGTGTAGACTAATAATTGAAATAACATGTGTAGACTATATAATTGAAATAACATGTTTTGACTGTAAATTGAAATAACATGTGTAGACTAATAATTGAAATAACATGTTTTGACTGTAAATTGAAATAACATGTGTAGACTAATAATTGAAATAACATGTGTAGACTATTAATTGAAATAACATGTTTTGACTGTAAATTGAAATAACATGTGTAGACTAATAATTGAAATAACATGTTTTGACTGTAAATTGAAATAACATGTGTAGACTAATAATTGAAATAACATGTTTTGACTGTAAATTGAAATAACATGTGTAAATTAATAAATGAAATAACATGTTTTGACTGTAAATTGAAATAACATGTGTAGATTAATAATTGAAATAACATGTTGACTAAATTGAAATAACATGTGATATAATTGAAATAACATGTGTAGACTAATAATTGAAATAACATGTTTTGACTGTAAATTGAAATAACATGTGTAGACTAATAATTGAAATAACATGTTTTGAATGTAAATTGAAATAACATGTGTAGACTAATAATTGAAATAACATGTGTAGACTAATAATTGAAATAACATGTGTAGACTAATAATTGAAATAACATGTGTAGACTATATAATTGAAATAACATGTTTTGACTGTAAATTGAAATAACATGTGTAGACTAATAATTGAAATAACATGTTTTGACTGTAAACTGAAATAACATGTGTAGACTAATAATTGTACATGTAAATTGAAATAACATGTGTAGACTAATAATTGAAATAACATGTTTTGACTGTAAATTGAAATAACATGTGTAGACCATTAATTGAAATAACATGTGTAGACCATTAAGTCGAAATAACATGTTATGACTGTAGAATTGAAATAACATGTGTAGACTAATAATTGAAATAACATGTGTAGAACATTAATTGAAATAACATGTAGACCAATAAGTAAAATAACATGTTTTGACTGTAAATTGAAATAACATGTGTAAATTAATAAATGAAATAACATATTTTGACTGTAAATTGAAATAACATATGTAGACTAATAATTGAAATAACATTGTAGACTAATAATTGAAATAACATGTTTTGACTTCATATTGAAATAACTTGTGTAGACTAATAATTGAAATAACGTGTAGACAATTAAATAAAATAACATGTTTTGACTGTAAATTGAAATAACATATGTAGACTAATAATTGAAATAACATGTGTAGACTAATAATTGAAATAACATGTTTTGACTGTATATTGAAATAACATGTGTAGACTAATAATTGAAATAACATGTGTAAATTAATAATTGAAATGACATGTTATGACTGTAAAGTGAAATAACATGTGTAAAATAATAATTGAAATAACATGTGTAGACTAATAATTGAAATAACATGTGTAGAACATTAATTGAAATAACATGTAGACCAATAAGTAAAATAACATGTTTTGACTGTAAATTGAAATAACATGTGTAAATTAATAAATGAAATAACATATTTTGACTGTAAATTGAAATAACATATGTAGACTAATAATTGAAATAACATGTTTTGACTTCATATTGAAATAACTTGTGTAGACTAATAATTGAAATAACGTGTAGACAATTAAGTAAAATAACATGTTTTGACTGTAAATTGAAATAACATATGTAGACTAATAATTGAAATAACATGTGTAGACTAATAATTGAAATAACATGTGTAGACTAATAATTGAAATAACATGTTTTGACTGTATAATTGAAATAACATGTGTAGACTAATAATTGAAATAACATGTTTTGACTGTAAATTGAAATAACATGTGTAGACTAATAATTGAAATAACATGTGTAGACTAATAATTGAAATAACATGTGTAGACTAATAATTGAAATAACATGTTTTGACTGTAAATTGAAATAACATGTGTAGACTAATAATTGAAATAACATGTTTTGACTATAAATTGAAATAACATGTGTAGACTAATAATTGAAATAACATGTGTAGACTAATAATTGAAATAACATGTGTAGACTATATAATTGAAATAACATGTGTAGACTAATAATTGAAATAACATGTTTTGACTGTAAATTGAAATAACATGTGTAGACTAATAATTGAAATAACATGTTTTGACTGTAAATTGAAATAACATGTGTAGACTAATAATTGAAATAACATGTTTTGACTGTAAATTGAAATAACATGTGTAGACTAATAATTGAAATAACATGTGTAGACTAATAATTGAAATAACATGTGTAGACTAATAATTGAAATAACATGTTTTGACTGTAAATTGAAATAACATGTGTAGACTAATAATTGAAATAACATGTTTTGACTATATAATTGAAATAACATGTGTAGACTAATAATTGAAATAACATGTTTTGACTATATAATTGAAATAACATGTGTAGACTATATAATTGAAATAACATGTGTAGACTAATAATTGAAATAACATGTTTTGACTGTAAATTGAAATAACATGTGTAGACTAATAATTGAAATAACATGTTTTGACTGTATAATTGAAATAACATGTGTAGACTAATAATTGAAATAACATGTGTAGACTAATAATTGAAATAACATGTTTTGACTGTAAATTGAAATAACATGTGTAGACTAATAATTGAAATAACATGTTTTGACTGTAAATTGAAATAACATGTGTAGACTAATAATTGAAATAACATGTGTAGACTAATAATTGAAATGACATGTTTTGACTGTATATTGAAATAACATGTGTAGACTAATAATTGAAATAACATGTGTAGATTAATAATTGAAATAACATGTGTAGACTAATAATTGAAATAACATGTTTTGAATGTAAATTGAAATAACATGTGTAGACTAATAATTGAAATAACATGTTTTGACTGTATAATTGAAATAACATGTTTTGACTATAATTGAAATAACATGTGTAGACTAATAATTGAAATAACATGTGTAGACTATATAATTGAAATAACATGTTTTGACTGTAAATTGAAATAACATGTGTAGACTAATAATTGAAATAACATGTTTTGACTGTATAATTGAAATAACATGTGTAGACTAATAATTGAAATAACATGTTTTGACTGTAAATTGAAATAACATGTGTAGACTAATAATTGAAATAACATGTTTTGACTTTAAATTGAAATAACATGTGTAGACTAATAATTGAAATAACATGTGTAGACTAATAATTGAAATAACATGTGTAGACTAATAATTGAAATAACATGTGTAGACTAATAATTGAAATAACATGTTTTGACTGTAAATTGAAATAACATGTGTAGACTAATAATTGAAATAACATGTGCAGACTAATAATTGAAATAACATGTTTTGACTGTAAATTGAAATAACATGTGTAGACTAAAAAGTGAAATAACATGTGTAGACTAATAATTGAAATAACGTGTAAATTAATAATTGAAATAACATGTTTTGACTGTAAATTGAAATAACATGTATAAATTAATAATTGAAATAACATATTTTGACTGTAAATTGAAATAACATGTGTAGACTAATAATTGAAATAACATATGTAGACTAATAAATGAAATAACATGTTTATGACTAGTATATTGAAATAACATGTGTATACTAATAATTGAAATAACATGTTTTGACTATAAATTGAAATAACATGTGTAGACTAATAATTGAAATAACATGTTTTGACTGTAAAATGAAATAACATGTGTAGACTAATAATTGAAATAACATGTGTAGACTAATAATTGAAATAAAATATTTTGACTATAAATTGAAATGACATGTGTAGACTAATAATAGAAATAACATGTTTTGACTATAAATTGAAATAACATTTGTAGACTAATAATTGAAATAACATGTTATGACTGTAAATGGAAATAACATGTTTTGACTATAAATTGAAATGACATGTGTAGACTAATAATTGAAATAACATGTTTTGACTGTATATTGAAATAACATGTGTAGACTAAAATTGAAATAACATATTTTGACTGTAAATTGAAATAACATGTGTAGACTATTAATTGAAATAACATATTTTGACTGTAAATTGAAATAACATGTGTAGACTAATAATTGAAATAACATGTTTTGACTATAAATTGAAATAACATGTGTAGACTAATAATTGAAATAACATGTGTAGACTAATAATTGAAATAACATGTGCAGACTAATAATTGAAATAACATGTTTTGACTTTATATTGAAATAACATGTGTAGACTAATAATTGAAATAACATGTGTAGACTAATAATTGACATAACAAGTGTAGAACATTAATTGAAATAACATGTAGACCATTAAGTAAAATAACATGTTTTGACTGTAAATTGAAATAACATGTGTAAATTAATAAATGAAATAACATATTTTGACTGTAAATTGAAATAACATATGTAGACTAATAATTGAAATAACATGTTTTGACTTTATATTGAAATAACATGTGTAGACTAATAACTGAAATAACATGTGCAGACTAATAATTGAAATAACATGTGCAGACTAATAATTGAAATAACATGTGCAGACTAATAATTGAAATAACATGTTTTGACTTTATATTGAAATAACATGTGTAAATTAATAATTGAAATGACATGTTATGACTGTAAAGTGAAATAACATGTGTAAATTAATAATTGAAATAACATGTGTAGACTAATAATTGAAATAACATGTGTAGACTAATAATTGAAATAACATGTTTTTACTGTAAATTGAAATAACATGTGTAGACTAATAATTGAAATAACATATGTAGACTAATAAATGAAATAACATATTTTGACTGTATATTGAAATAACATGTGTATACTAATAATTGAAATAACATGTTTTGACTATAAATTGAAATAACATGTGTAGACTAATAATTGAAATAACATATTTTGACTGTAAAATGAAATAACATGTGTAGACTAATAATTGAAATAACATGTGTAGACTAATAATTGAAATAAAATATTTTGACTATAAATTGAAATGACATGTGTAGACTAATAATAGAAATAACATGTTTTGGCTGTAAATTGAAATAACATGTTTTGACTATAAATTGAAATAACATTTGTAGACTAATAATTGAAATAACATGTTATGACTGTAAATGGAAATAACATGTTTTGACTATAAATTGAAATGACATGTGTAGACTAATAATTGAAATAACATGTTTTGACTGTATATTGAAATAACATGTGTAGACTAATAATTGAAATAACATATTTTGACTGTAAATTGAAATAACATGTGTAGACTATTAATTGAAATAACATATTTTGACTGTAAATTGAAATAACATGTGTAGACTAATAATTGAAATAACATGTTTTGACTATAAATTGAAATAACATGTGTAGACTAATAATTGAAATAACATGTGTAGACTAATAATTGAAATAACATGTGCAGACTAATAATTGAAATAACATGTTTTGACTGTAAATTGAAATAACATGTGTAGACTAAAAAGTGAAATAACATGTGTAGACTAATAATTGAAATAACGTGTAAATTAATAATTGAAATAACATGTTTTGACTGTAAATTGAAATAACATGTATAAATTAATAATTGAAATAACATATTTTGACTGTAAATTGAAATAACATGTGTAGACTAATAATTGAAATAACATATGTAGACTAATAAATGAAATAACATATTTTGACTGTATATTGAAATAACATGTGTATACTAATAATTGAAATAACATGTTTTGACTATAAATTGAAATAACATGTGTAGACTAATAATTGAAATAACATATTTTGTCTGTAAAATGAAATAACATGTGTAGACTAATAATTGAAATAACATGTGTAGACTAATAATTGAAATAAAATATTTTGACTATAAATTGAAATGACATGTGTAGACTAATAATAGAAATAACATGTTTTGGCTGTAAATTGAAATAACATGTTTTGACTATAAATTGAAATAACATTTGTAGACTAATAATTGAAATAACATGTTATGACTGTAAATGGAAATAACATGTTTTGACTATAAATTGAAATGACATGTGTAGACTAATAATTGAAATAACATGTTTTGACTGTATATTGAAATAACATGTGTAGACTAAAATTGAAATAACATATTTTGACTGTAAATTGAAATAACATGTGTAGACTATTAATTGAAATAACATATTTTGACTGTAAATTGAAATAACATGTGTAGACTAATAATTGAAATAACATGTTTTGACTATAAATTGAAATAACATGTGTAGACTAATAATTGAAATAACATGTGTAGACTAATAATTGAAATAACATGTGCAGACTAATAATTGAAATAACATGTTTTGACTTTATATTGAAATAACATGTGTAGACTAATAATTGAAATAACATGTGTAGACTAATAATTGACATAACAAGTGTAGAACATTAATTGAAATAACATGTAGACCATTAAGTAAAATAACATGTTTTGACTGTAAATTGAAATAACATGTGCAAATTAATAAATGAAATAACATATTTTGACTGTAAATTGAAATAACATATGTAGACTAATAATTGAAATAACATGTTTTGACTTTATATTGAAATAACATGTGTAGACTAATAATTGAAATAACATGTGCAGACTAATAATTGAAATAACATGTGCAGACTAATAATTGAAATAACATGTGCAGACTAATAATTGAAATAACATGTTTTGACTTTATATTGAAATAACATGTGTAGACTAATAATTGAAATAACATGTGCAGACTAATAATTGAAATAACATGTGTAGACTAATAATTGAAATAACATGTTTTGACTGTAAATTGAAATAACATGTGTAGACTAATAATTGAAATAACATGTGCAGACTAATAATTGAAATAACATGTGTTAGACTAATAATTGAAATAACATGTTTTGACTGTAAATTGAAATAACATGTTTTGACTATAAATTGAAATGACATGTGTAGACTAATAATTGAAATAACATGTTTTGTCTGTAAATTGAAATAACATGTTTTGACTATAAATTGAAATAACATTTGTAGACTAATAATTGAAATAACATGTTATGACTGTAAATTGAAATAACATGTTTTGACTAAATTGAAATGACATGTGTGGACTAATAATTGAAATAACATGTTTTGAATATAAATTGAAATAACATATGTAAATTAATAATTGAAATAACATGTTATGACTAAAAAGTGAAATTACATGTGTAGACTAATAATTGAAATAAAGTGTAAATTAATAATTGAAATAACATGTTTTGACTGTAAATTGAAATAACATGTGTAGACTAATAATTGAAATAACATATTTTGACTGTAAATTGAAATAACATGTGTAGACTAATAATTGAAATAACATGTGTAGACTAACAATTGAAATAACATGTTTTGACTGTAAATTGAAATAACATGTGTAGACTAATAATTGAAATAACATGTGTAGACTAATAATTGAAATAACTTGTAGACCATTAAGTAAAATAACATGTTTTGACTGTAAATTGAAATAACATGTGAAAATTAATAATTGAAATAACATATTTTGACTGTAAAATGAAATAACATGTGTAGACTAATAATTGAAATAACGTGTAGACTAATAATTGAAATAACATGTTTTGATTGTATATAGAAATAACATGTGTAGACTAATAATTGAAATAACGTGTAGACCATTAAGTCAAATAACAAGTTTTGACTGTAAATTGAAATAACATGTGTAGACTAATAATTGAAATAATATATTTTGACTGTAAATTGAAATAACATGTGTAGATTAATAATTGAAATAACGTGTAGACCATTAAGTCAAATAACAAGTTTTGACTGTAAATTGAAATAACATGTGTAGACTAACAATTGAAATAACATGTTTTGACTGTAAATTGAAATAACATGTGTAGACTAATAATTGAAATAACATGTGTAGACTAATAATTGAAATAACATGTGTAGACTAATAATTGAAATAACTTGTAGACCATTGAGTAAAATAACATGTTTTGACTGTAAATTGAAATAACGTGTAAATTAATATTTGAAATAACATGTTTTGACTGTAAAATGAAATAACATGTGTACACAAATAATTGAAATAATATATTTTGTCTGTAAATTAAATAACATGTGTAGAATAATAATTAAAATAACATGCTTTGACTGTAAATTGAAATAACGTGTAGAATAATAATTGAAATAACATGTGTAGATTAATAATTGAAATAACGTGTAGACCATTAAGTCAAATAACAAGTTTTGACTGTAAATTGAAATAACATGTGTAGACTAATAACTGAAATAATGTGTAGACCATTAAGTCAAATAACAAGTTTTGACTGTATATAGAAATAACATGTGTAGACTAATAATTGAAATAACGTGTAGACCATTAAGTCAAATAACAAGTTTTGACTGTAAATTGAAATAACATGTGTAAATTAATTATTGAAATAACAAATTTTGACTGTAAATTGAAATAACGTGTAGATTAATAATTGAAATGATATATTTTGACTGTAAATTGAAATAACATGTGTAGACTAATCATTGAAATAACTTGTAGACCATTAGGTCAAATAACATGTTTTGACTGTAAATTGAAATAACATGTGTAAATTAATAATTGAAATAACATGTTTTGACTGTAAAATGAAATAACGTGTACACAAATAATTGAAATAATATATTTTGTCTGTAAATTGAAATAACATGTGTAGAATAATAATTAAAATAACATGTTTTGACTGTAAATTGAAATAACGTGTAGAATAATAATTGAAATAACATGTGTAGATTAATAATTGAAATAACGTGTAGACCATTAAGTCAAATAACAAGTTTTGACTGTAAATTGAAATAACATGTGTAGACTAATAATTGAAATAACATGTTTTGACTATAAATTGAAATAACATGTGTAGACTAATAATTGAAATAACATGTTTTGACTGTAAATTGAAATAACATGTGTAGACTAATGATGTAAAAAATAGGGTTTTACCTTAAATTTAAATTACATTTATAGATCATTAATTAAAAGTTTCCACCCTAAATTGAAATAATGTTTAGCTTGTAACCGAGGCCTTCCTCGGCATAGAAGCGCTGGCACACAGCTGGTCCCCTGGCATTCGCAAATATGCGTTTTCCCCAGTGAGCCTGCTCGCACAGACCCTGTGCAAGGTCAGGGATGACGAGGAGAAGGTCGTCCTGGTAAGCACCCTACTGGCCCGCCCAGACGTGGTGCTCGGACCTCACGCGCCTCATGACAGCTCCCCCCGGGCAAATTCCCCTGAGGAAGGCCCTTCTTTCTCAGGGAAGGGGCACCATCCGGCACCCGCGCCCAGACCTCTGGAATCTCCATGTCTGGCCCCTGGACGGGACGCGGAAGACCTAAGCTGTCTCCCACCTGCGGTGGTAGACACGTTCACTCAGGCTAGGGCTCCCTCTACGAGGCGCCTGTATGCCTTTAAGTGGCGTCTGTTCGCTAAGTAGTGTTCTTCCCATAAGGAAGACCCCCAGAGGTGCGCAGTCAGATCAGTGTTTTCCTTCCTGCAAGTGAGGTTGGAAGGGAGGCTGTCCCCTTCCACCTTGAAGGTGTACATTGCTGCCATAGCAGCACACCATGACGCAGTCAACGGTAAGTCCTTAGGGAAGCATGATCTGATCATCAGGTTCCTAAGAGGCGCCAGGAGGCTGAATCCCTTCAGGCCACACCTTGTTCCCTCATCGGACCTCTGTAGTTTTTCAGGGTCTACAGAGAGCCCCCTTTGAGTTTTGCAGTCAGCCGGGCTTAAGGCACTCTCCTTGAAGACTGCCCTCCTGACTGCGCTCACTTCCATCAAGAGGGTAGGTGACCTGCAAGCGTTCTCTGTCAGCGAAACGTGCCTGGAGTTCGGTCCGGGCTATTCTCACGTGATCCTGAGACCCCCGACCGGGCTATGTGCCCAAGGTTCCCACCACTCCTTTTAGGGACCAGGTGGTGAACCTGCAAGCGCTGCCCCAGGAAGAGGCAGACCCAGCCCTGTCGTTGCTGTGTCCGGTGCGCGCTTTACGCATCTATTTGGATCGCACGCAGAGCTTTAGAATCTCTGAGCAGCTCTTTGTCTGCTTTGGTGTACAGCGGAAAGGAAGCGCTGTCTCCAAGCAGAGGATCGCCCACTGGCTCATTGACGCCATAACTATGGCATGTCTCGCCCAAAACATGCTGCCCCCGGTAGGGCTACGAGCCCATTCTACCCGTGGTGTAGTGGCTTCTTGGGCCCTGGCCAGAGGTGCCTCTTTAACAGACATTGCAGAGCAGCGGGCTGGGCAACACCCAACACCTTTGCAAGGTTCTACAACCTCTGGGTGGAACAGGTTTCGTCCCAGGTAGTGGCACGCAACACAAGCGGATAAGCCCGGGATAGCCGGCCGGGTGTATCACTTGCACATAGCGCCTTCCACCTCCTTTTGAGCTGAAGACGTGCGCTGTTAATTCCCAGTAGTGTTCACAAAAGTTGTTCCCTGGTTGACTTCCTCCGAGCCCTGTGGCAGTTGAGTTTTCGGAGAGACTCGCTGCTGGCCCAGTACACGCGCTAACTAAGAGCCCGGTTCTGGGGTAGGTGCTCCGCGTGTGGCGGTTCCCTGTAAGGCTAACCCCATGCGATCTATATCTTCCGCTAGTTCGTTTCCCTACTGGCAAACTGCGTCTTCCTTGGGCAGAGCCCCTCAGTCTCCATGTTGTAGTAACTCCTCCCCATTGGGCAGGATCTACCTTGAAGGCTCTCCACATGGTTGGAAAGACCATGTGATGTATTCTTCCACTTAAATATCCCCCCCTCTCTTGGGGCGAGGTGTGGTCTCCGCAGTGTCCTCCCCTTGGGAGGGACACCCCCCGACTAGACCTGGTGACCCAGTCAGATAATCCCCCTTCTTTTTTAGGGAGTGGAAAAAGAGAAGGGGAAAGAGGCCACGACTGCGTTAAGCCTGTCTCTATCTCTGGGTAGTCGACTTGTCCCCAAAAAGGGCCGTTTGACACTCATAACTGTGTTGGGGGAGGTTACGTGTCGACCTGGTGCGCTGGCTATGAGGCACACAGCAAGTCTGCCCACCACACACCGCCAGTTCACGTAACACAGTTCAGCCTTGTGGCGTTTTGTATAGGGACCCCTAGTGTCACTACATCGACACCAACGTCGAGTGAGTGACAGATAGATGAGTGACCTGATGGAGGGAACGAGACATTGGTCCCTCCTGCCACAACGCTGAACTACCCGCTGAAATGGCCGGACCTTATATCGGCTCCTCAGCGTAAAACCTGAATGAGTGGTTGCATACCAGCTCCTTTTATACCCGTATGGTTGGGGGAGTGGCATGCAAATACCACTCGCCAATTTTCATTGGCCTTTTATCAAAGACCAGAGGTGTCTCGGGCTCCCAAGAGTGACCCCTAGTGTCGCTACATCGACACCAACGTCTCGTTCCCACCATCAGGGAACGGAGTTTAAACGAGCAACCATGACGTTTTGGCTGTAAATTGAAATAACATGTGTAGACTAATAATTGAAATAACATGTTTTGACTGTAAATTGAAATAACATGTGTAGACTAATAATTGAAATAACATGTGTAGACTAACAATTGAAATAACATGTGTAGACTAACAATTGAAATAACATGTTTTGACTGTAAATTGAAATAACATGTGTAGACTAATAATTGAAATAACATGTGTAGACTAACAATTGAAATAACATGTTTTGACTGTAAATTGAAATAACATGTGTAGACTAATAATTGAAATAACTTGTAGACCATTAAGTAAAATAACATGTTTTGACTGTAAATTGAAATAACATATGTAGACTAATAATTGAAATAACATGTGTAGACTAATAATTGAAATAACATGTTTTGACTGTATATAGAAATAACATGTGTAGACTAATAATTGAAATAACATGTGTAGACT
Organism: Myxocyprinus asiaticus; assembly: GCF_019703515.2. Lineage (NCBI taxonomy): Eukaryota > Metazoa > Chordata > Actinopteri > Cypriniformes > Catostomidae > Myxocyprinus > Myxocyprinus asiaticus. The sequence continues at coordinate 46,887,798 of NC_059365.1, forward strand.
AATAATTGAAATAACATGTTTTGACTGTAAATTGAAATAACATGTGTAGACTAATAATTGAAATAACATGTGTAGAGTAATAATTGAAATAACTTGTAGACCATTAAGTAAAATAACATGTTTTGACTGTAAATTGAAATAACATATGTAGACTAATAATTGAAATAACATGTGTAGACTAATAATTGAAATAACATGTTTTGACTGTATATAGAAATAACATGTGTAGACTAATAATTGAAATAACGTGTAGACCATTAAGTCAAATAACAAGTTTTGACTGTAAATTGAAATAACATGTGTAGACTAATAATTGAAATAATATATTTTGACTGTAAATTGAAATAACATGTGTAGACTAATAATTGAAATAACTTGTAGACCATTAAGTCAAATAACAAGTTTTGACTGTAAATTGAAATAACATGTGTAGACTAATAATTGAAATAATATATTTTGACTGTAAATTGAAATAACATGTGTAGACCATTAATTGAAATAACTTGTAGACCATTAAGTAAAATAACATGTTTTGACTGTAAATTGAAATAACATATGTAGACTAATAATTGAAATAACATGTGTAGACTAATAATTGAAATAACATGTTTTGACTGTATATAGAAATAACATGTGTAGACTAATAATTGAAATAACGTGTAGACCATTAAGTCAAATAACAAGTTTTGACTGTAAATTGAAATAACATGTGTAGACTAATAATTGAAATAATATATTTTGACTGTAAATTGAAATAACATGTGTAGACTAATAATTGAAATAACTTGTAGACCATTAAGTCAAATAACAATTTTTGACTGTAAATTGAAATAACATGTGTAAATTAATAATTGAAATAACATGTTTTGACTGTAAAATGAAATAACATGTGTACACAATTAATTGAAATAATATATTTTGTCTGTAAATTGAAATAACATGTGTAGAATAATAATTAAAATAACATGTTTTGACTGTAAATTGAAATAACATGTGTAGAATAATAATTGAAATAACATGTGTAGATTAATAATTGAAATAACGTGTAGACCATTAAGTCAAATAACAAGTTTTGACTGTAAATTGAAATAACATGTGTAGACTAACAATTGAAATAACATGTTTTGACTGTAAATTGAAATAACATGTGTAGACTAATAATTGAAATAACATGTGTAGACTAATAATTGAAATAACATGTGTAGACTAATAATTGAAATAACTTGTAGACCATTAAGTCAAATAACATGTTTTGACTGTAAATTGAAATAACATGTGTAAATTAATAATTGAAATAACATATTTTGACTGTAAAATGAAATAACATGTGTAGACTAATAATTGAAATAACATGTGTAGACTAATAATTGAAATAACATGTTTTGACTGTATATAGAAATAACATGTGTAGACTAATAATTGAAATAACATGTGTAGACTAACAATTGAAATAACATGTTTTGACTGTAAATTGAAATAACATGTGTAGACTAATAATTGAAATAACATGTGTAGAGTAATAATTGAAATAACTTGTAGACCATTAAATAAAATAACATGTTTTGACTGTAAATTGAAATAACATGTGTAAATTAATAATTGAAATAACATATTTTGACTGTAAAATGAAATAACATGTGTAGACTAATAATTGAAATAACATGTGTAGACTAATAATTGAAATAACATGTTTTGACTGTATATAGAAATAACATGTGTAGACTAATAATTGAAATAACGTGTAGACCATTAAGTCAAATAACATGTTTTGACTGTAAATTGAAATAACATGTGTAGATTAATAATTGAAATAACATGTGTAGACTAATAATTGAAATAACATATTTTGACTGTAAAATGAAATAACATGTGTAGACTAATAATTGAAATAACATGTGTAGACTAACAATTGAAATAACATGTTTTGACTGTAAATTGAAATAACATGTGTAGACTAATAATTGAAATAACATGTGTAGAGTAATAATTGAAATAACTTGTAGACCATTAAGTAAAATAACATGTTTTGACTGTAAATTGAAATAACATGTGTAAATTAATAATTGAAATAACATATGTAGACTAATAATTGAAATAACATGTGTAGACTAATAATTGAAATAACATGTTTTGACTGTATATAGAAATAACATGTGTAGACTAATAATTGAAATAACGTGTAGACCATTAAGTCAAATAACAATTTTTGACTGTAAATTGAAATAACATGTGTAAATTAATAATTGAAATAACATGTTTTGACTGTAAAATGAAATAACATGTGTACACAATTAATTGAAATAATATATTTTGTCTGTAAATTGAAATAACATGTGTAGAATAATAATTAAAATAACATGTTTTGACTGTAAATTGAAATAACATGTGTAGAATAATAATTGAAATAACATGTGTAGATTAATAATTGAAATAACGTGTAGACCATTAAGTCAAATAACAAGTTTTGACTGTAAATTGAAATAACATGTGTAGACTAACAATTGAAATAACATGTTTTGACTGTAAATTGAAATAACATGTGTAGACTAATAATTGAAATAACATGTGTAGACTAATAATTGAAATAACATGTGTAGACTAATAATTGAAATAACTTGTAGACCATTAAGTCAAATAACATGTTTTGACTGTAAATTGAAATAACATGTGTAAATTAATAATTGAAATAACATATTTTGACTGTAAAATGAAATAACATGTGTAGACTAATATTTGAAATAACATGTTTTGACTGTAAATTGAAATAACATGTGTAGACTAATAATTGAAATAACATGTGTAGAGTAATAATTGAAATAACTTGTAGACCATTAAGTAAAATAACATGTTTTGACTGTAAATTGAAATAACATGTGTAGACTAATAATTGAAATAACATGTGTAGACTAATAATTGAAATAACATGTGTAGACTAATAATTGAAATAACATTTTTTGACTGTATATAGAAATAACATGTGTAGACTAATAATTGAAATAACGTGTAGACCATTAAGTCAAATAACAAGTTTTGACTGTAAATTGAAATAACATGTGTAGACTAATAATTGAAATAATATATTTTGACTGTAAATTAAAATAACATGTGTAGACTAATAATTGAAATAACTTGTAGACCATTAAGTCAAATAACAATTTTTGACTGTAAATTGAAATAACATGTGTAAATTAATAATTGAAATAACATGTTTTGACTGTAAAATGAAATAACATGTGTAGAATAATAATTGAAATAACATGTAGACCATTAAGTCAAATAACAAGTTTTGACTGTAAATTGAAATAACATGTGTAGACTAACAATTGAAATAACATGTGTAGAATAATATTTGAAATAACATGTGTACACAAATAATTGAAATAATATATTTTGTCTGTAAATTGAAATAACATGTGTAGAATAATAATTAAAATAACATGTTTTGACTGTAAATTGAAATAACATGTGTAGAATAATAATTGAAATAACATGTGTAGATTAATAATTGAAATAACGTGTAGACTATTAATTGAAATAACAAGTTTTGACTGTAAATTGAAATAACATGTGTAGACTAATAATTGAAATAACATGTGTAGACTAATAATTGAAATAACTTGTTGAACATTAAGTCAAATAACATGTTTTGACTGTAAATTGAAATAACATGTGTAAATTAATAATTGAAATAACATATTTTGACTGTAAAATGAAATAACATGTGTAGACTAATCATTGAAATAACATGTGTAGACTAATCATTGAAATAACATGTTTTGACTGTAAATTGAAATAACATGTGTAAATTAATAATTGAAATAACATATTTTGACTGTAAAATGAAATAACATGTGTAGACTAATAATTGAAATAACATGTGTAGACTAATCATTGAAATAACATGTTTTGACTGTATATTGAAATAACATGTGTAGACTAATAATTGAAATAACATGTGTAGACTAATAATTGAAATAACGTGTAGACCATTAAGTCAAATAAAAAGTTTTGACTGTAAATTGAAATAACATGTGTAAATTAATTATTGAAATAACAAGTTTTGACTGTAAATTGAAATAACATGTGTAGATTAATAATTGAAATGATATATTTTGACTGTAAATTGAAATAACATGTGTAGACTAATAATTGAAATAACTTGTAGACCATTAGGTCAAATAACATGTTTTGACTGTAAATTGAAATAACATGTGTAAATTAATAATTGAAATAACATGTTTTGACTGTAAAATGAAATAACATGTGTACACAAATAATTGAAATAATATATTTTGTCTGTAAATTGAAATAACATGTGTAGAATAATAATTAAAATAACATGTGTAGATTAATAATTGAAATAACGTGTAGACCATTAAGTCAAATAACAAGTTTTGACTGTAAAGTGAAATAACATGTGTAAATTAATAATTGAAATAACATGTGTAGACTAATAATTGATATAACATGTTTTTACTGTAAATTGAAATAACATGTGTAGACTAATAATTGAAATAACATGTTTTGACTGTAAATTGAAATAACATGTGTAGACTAATAATTGAAATAACATGTTTTGACTGTAAATTGAAATAACATGTGTAGACTAATGATGTAAAAAATAGGGTTTTACCTTAAATTTAAATTACATTTATAGATCATTAATTAAAAGTTTCCACCCTAAATTGAAATAATGTTTAGCTTGTAAAAATAATTTGCAAAGATTGAATCTAATGTATTTTTGATTATGCCTTCTAACTGTAATTTTACATTGAACAAAAATCTATTTCTGTGATGTTTTAATGTTGTTATTTTACAGTGAATTATGTTACTAAAGTAAATATCACAAACTGTCACCAAAAATGAGATTTTTTTCAATTATAGCCAAAACAACAATTGATTAAATAAAGTTGACACTATAAATAACATCAATATGAAAAAGTAAAAAAAAAAAAAAAAACATTTGTACATTGCTTTAAAGCCATCACTATTTTCTAATATTCAATAAAATGTGAAATAATTCTCAGCAGCCAAGTCATATTATATGAATAAAACATGGCTTGATACCAATATGTGTTATACACCTATACAAAAATCTATTATTTAAAACATTTCAAACAATTATTTTTCAAAGATAAAAAAAGAAAGAAACAAACAAATTTATAACAAAAGTATATATCCTGCTAGGCAATTTGAAAGATATTAAGTACATTACAACATGTTTCACGTACCCTACTCATCACACTTTACATAAACATTGTCCAAAAATACTTCAAAACTGAAGCAGATATTGCATGGAATATGATTTGAAAGTTAGATATTACATAGACCAGGAGGCTAAAAATGTATATAGCTATGCCACAACACAATGCTTGTACAAACCATAATAAAGAATGACTATCACATCCTATAAATATTTGTATCAAATACAACATCCAGAAATTTAATCAATGCATTGCAAAAACAAAGTCTTCTACACACTGAAGTTTGGAAAGCACAATGGTTAAAACTCCAACTCATTCTGCATCTTGGTCTCTTAAACTTAAAAAATAAAATAAAAGAGAGAGAGAGAGAGAAAAAATTGTTAAGCATGACAAATGGTTCCTATTATATCACCTATCCATACATTCATAATAATGTTTGCCTGCGTTATTTATTGTGTTCAAGTTCTCTTTTAATCACCATTTCTTTAATCGTGTAAAATTTGTATTGTGCATAGAAATTGTAATTGTGCTTCCAAATTTTGTCTGAGATGGTCCTTTTCTCCAGCCAGTAGCTTTAGTGAGTATGGTGCGACCTCACCAACAGACAAGGTGCACTGAAACAGCTAAATACTAGACTATACTAAGTATTTAAATCCAGCAAAATTTGTTGATGGGACAATTTCATCTAAACCAAACCAGCATGTTTTCAGCAGAGAATAATAATCTCTATTTAATAAGTGTTGTTGAATTTATCTACTGCACAAGTCCTTTACCCAGTCAGTACTGACACTGACGACAACTGATCTACACAAAAACGCACAAGAAAACCTACTATTTAGGCTTCTGTAACTCAAATGCAAATGCTCCCATTGTAGCCTATGATCTTACCATTTACTCTACATACTTTGAAAAAGAAGAATACAACAGGAAAACCCTTAACAGGAGAATCACACAGTTTATTGGCATGATACTGAAAACGGCCAATGCTGAAGACAACCAAGCAGCTGAGAACTAGTGTTTTCTTTGAGTCATCATAGGTGATAGACCTACTGTATATGCAGGATGCCATATGGCAGTTGAAAGAGCTGTCTGATATCTGGAAATAACAAAGGAAATGTTTCACAGTGAAAAACTCAGAGCATTGCATTTATATGTATTCATTTAGCAGATGCTTTTATACAAAGTGACCTATACATGAGGGGAAAAAAAACACAAACTATTTATTATAAGGGTGCCAACAATATTAGAAGTAGTGCCCGACCGATATATCGGGCCTTTCACTGATATATCGGTATCGGCGTATATTTGACAGATATGAAAACTTTTTTCAGAACATAAATGCAGAAAACAATACTTTAGAATTGGTGTCATAGCGTAGTTTGTCCAGCAGAGCGCGCTCCGACTCCATTGTTTATAGAGCTGACTCTGAGCTGACGGTGGCTCTGCAGACAGGGCAGAGTTAAACGGTGTGGATTTGAGCGATCTCTTCTCATTAAATTGCTAACTAGTTTGTGAAATACATACTGGAAAGTTAATAAAAAAATTACCCCATCATTATATATAACTAATATAACATTAACCATATCCCTGACTACCATGTCACTCATGTTTATCACATCTGTTTGCTGTTAGCCAGCTATAGTTTGTCAGTGCAGTAAATAATGTAGCAGATTGAAAGGGAAACATCAGAGCATCTTTTTGCAGCTCAGCAGACAACGGTGCGGTGGTGTGTGGTGAGTGTTGATTTCACGCTTCGCTGTTGCCTAGTTGGTGAGACACAATGCTGGAAATTAAATAAAGTCCATCTTTTACACTCCGTGACAACGAGCTGATAGCTAACTAGCTAATCATGTAGCTACTTTCTTTGTTGTCTGCTGAGTGAAAGCTAATGCGTAAACATGTATTCACCAAACTGTTTTGTTCAGGATTCAGTTTGGTACCCCCTTCAACCGAACAATTTCAGTCGTTGCATTTACAAAATGTAATATTTAGAAGTCTGGTTTTCCAGACATTAAAATAGGATACGTAATAAAAGTAAATTTAATAAATAGTTTATTTGCCCTGTATAAATAATAATAATATATAGGAACTGTATCTAAAATAAATGACGGGTGATACATACTAATACAACAGGCTGGAAAAATAGAATATATTCATTTTAATATAAATTAATATATATATATATATATATATATATATATATATATATATATATATATATATATCTGTGTTGAAACTTGACACCGGGCGACGCACCCTTAAAACGGCACCGTTAGATCGGTTTCATGCTGAAGAGCCGCTTAAAAGAAAGCTCGCTCTCTCTCTCTCTCTCTCTCTCGTAAATGAGTGTAAATACCAACACCATCATATATGTCGAAAGGACTGATGCCTGTCAACCAAAACATGAGCTCATTGATGTCATTAAATTTCAATCTGCTTTTTTATTCCATCAGTTACTCCTGGTTGGAGGCTGCCGTAAATATTTAGTTTTTTACGTAGGGCTACGTCCTACATTAATTTAATGATGCAACGCTCAAATATTTATTATATCGTAAATTGGGGACTTAATGCCCATTTACGCCACAACTAGCCTAAGTTGTAATGTACGTATAGCTGGTGCAACCGGCCCCTGATGTTTATTTAGCAATTTATTTTATTTGAATTTATTATTTAATTAAATGGTCAGCATTTGACTGATACTAAACTGCACTGATGTTTATTTAGCTATTTATTGTATTTTTATTCTTTATTTAAATGGTCAGCAATTGACTTATACTAAACATACAGTACTGATGTTAATTAAGCTATTTATTTTATTTTAATCTTTGTTTTTCTTTCTTTTTTTTTTTTAAGATTAACATTTTTATTTTAGTCATAAAAATGACAAAGAAAAACAAAACATATATACAATAAATCAACATTTAACTCCCACTACTACCCCTACCCAATCAACAACCCCACCCAACCCCCTACGAACATCCTCGTGGTCTCACATAAGTACACACACACAGAAAAAAATTAATAAAATAAAATAAAAAATAGATAATAATCATACACATCTCAAACTACGCCTCTCTCTCCACAGTCCCTCTGCGAGAGTCCCCCAAAAATGTCAAATAACTGCCCCATTTCCCATCAAATGAATCCCAGATCCCCAGCCTTCTACACGACACCTCCTCGAAAGCTGCCACCCTGCCCATCTCCTCGTACCACTCACGAAATGAGGGGGCTCCAGCTGACTTCCATCCTCTAAGGATAACCTGTCTGCCCACCATAACACCGGCCAGGATCCAATTCTTCATGTACTTATCTCCTACATCAATGACCGCCCCGTCACCCAAAATACAGAGCCTGGGGCAAAAGGAGATCCAATTACCCAATACGTCGGCCATAAAATTCTGGACCTTCAACCAGAACTCCTGTATCTTATGACACCCCCAAAAAACATGGGTGGTGTCTCCATCTTCTAAATGGCATCGCCAGCAGGTGGGTGTCTCCTTAAGACCAAGCCTATACAATTTAGAAGGGGTCCAATAAAATCTATGTAGAATTTTAAATTGCATAAGGCGCACCCTTGCATCTCTAGATGCAGACTTGACGTTTTTAAGAATCCTAGCCCACACTCCCTCCTCCAAAATGTTTTTTAAATCTTCCTCCCATAATCTTTTGAGGGAATTTAAAGCTCCATCCCCCAGACTCTGAATTAGTAGGGAGTAATACACTGATGCCTCATGACCTTTTCCAAAAGCAGTAATCACCACTCCCAGAGTATCTGCCGCTGTAGGGGGGTGCGTGCCACTCCCAAAAACAGTGCAGAGTAAGTGGCGCAGCTGTAAATACTTATAAAATTGAGGTCTGTGAATCCCAAAATTTTGAGTGTATTAACCCCCCTCACAATCCAATCTGACCAACAGAAAGGGGACTTATTAATGCATAGTTTAGGGTTCTGCCATATGCTCGAGGCTATGTTTAAATAAATATCCGAATTAAACACTCTGGACACTTTTGTCCATATCGAATGTAAATGCAAAATAACGGGGTGTGACTTAACTTCTCCGATTAATTTGATCGAAAGGCTTTGCAGTGGCGAGATGGGGCAAGAGCTTCCTTTTCAATACAAAACCAGGGAGGGGCTCTCTCAGGTGGAAGCAACCAATGAGCCAAATGTCTGAGACCGAATGCATAATAATAAAACAAAATCTTGGGTAGGCCTAACCCACCTTTGTCAATCAGCCTATGTAACTTATTGAAGTTTAACCTGGCACACTTACCATTCCAAATGAAGGCCTTCGCTATGCTATCAAATTGCTTGAAATAAGAGAGGGGGACATCTATAGGGAGAGATTGTAACAGGCAGTTGAATTTTGGAATACAATTCATTTTAATTACATTAACCTTCCCAATCATCGATAAGATAGAATTCTTTAAAGGCATTATTAATATCAATGGCTGAGGTAAAAATTTCACCACCAGCAGATTTGACTGAGGGAATGGTGGCAAAAGACTCTCTCTGCTTTATATATCTAGCCAAAAGCTTCCCTGCTTTGTCCCCCAATTCAAAGTATGACTGTCTTGCCCTGAATAATCAAAACTCCACTTTCTGTGACAAAATTGTATTATATCTATATTTCAATCGGGTCAGTTCTCTGAGGCCATCAGATGACATACGGCGCTTCAGCTCTGCCTCTGCACTTTTAATATTTCCTTCCAACTCCACGAGTTCTCGTGCTTTCGATTTTTTGGTGAATGAGGCATACTCTATAATCCGACCTCTAAGAACCGCCTTAAGTGCCTCCCAAGCCACGCCCACAGAGGATACCGAGGACCAGTTGGTCTCCATATAAACATTGATTTCAGTCTTCAACATTTGCTGGAAATCAGGATTTTGCAAAAGGGATACATTAAAGCGCCAACTATATGATTTATTTTTCTCCGTATCTGGCAACACATCTAAACTCACCAGGGTATGATCTGAGACTAAGATGTTTCCAATTGAGCAATCCGCAACAGATGAAATGAGGGATTTGGATATTTAAAAAAAAATCTATTCTAGAATAAATCTTATAGACTGATGAAAAAAATTTATAGTCTCTACCTCTCAAAAGTCTCCAAATATCTGTGAGACCGAGATTTTTACACATCCTGTGAAGCTTCAATGTTGCTCTAGGGGGTTTACACACTTTTGCTTCACTATGATCAAGGACTGAGTCCATCAAAAGATTAAAGTCTCCTCCCAATATTATATCATGAGGGGTGCCAGCGGCTTGCAACATCCCTTCAAGATCTATAAAAAAGCCCTGATCATCAGCGTTAGGTGCATAAATATTAGCCAAAATCAACCTTTGCCCCTGAATTTCTGCTAAAACAATAATGACTCTTCCTAATTTATCTTTAATATGTTTGAGAAATTAGAATTGTAAATGTTTATTTACCAACATAATGACTCCCTTGCTCTTACTTGAGCCAACACTAAAGAAAACATGTCCACCCCATATCTTCCCAAATTTTTCAGCTTCCTTCAGGGAAAGATGTGTTTCTTGAAGAAACACTATATCATATTTCTTACGTTAAAGAAAAGAAATAACCTTCCTTCTTTTTATGGGATGCCCCAACCCATTCACATTCCATGTGGAGAGAGATATTACACTCATATTAACATTTGACATTTTGATATAATAGAAAAAATAAATTGTGTTCCAAAAACAAAATTATGAAGACCACATTTCAACATCAATGCAACAATAAAACCCCAAACTTCCGCCCGAACAAAACAAACAGAAAAAAGAAAAACGTGTGCATTAACCCCACGCACGAAAGCGCCAACCGGCGTCAATCCCTTTAAACTCAAAGAGTCCATGTACGTCTTCGAGAGCCCCCGCGACAACTTTGCCATCAGATTGCTCAATTTTGCCTCACAAATTTGTAAGGCAAAATTATATAACATCAAATATTTTGTAAAACAAACCCCAGCCAATAGACAGAATAAACACAAAGAACGTGTAGACCCATTCACAGAACTGTCTCAAAGGTGTGTTCCTTCACAAAACAAATTCCAGCCGACATAAAGCCGTTCAGTTTCCTCGGTCAGACAAACGAATCTTCAGTGAGCCAGCTGATGAGTGCAGCAGATAACATAATCATTCCAGTGTCCCACAAAAATACTCCACAAGTCATACTCCAGCCAACAGGAGGCATAAGCACAAGGAACTGACAGATTCATCCATAACTGTCCCGAAGTAATGTTATTTAACAAAACAAGCTCCAACCGCTAGGTGGAACCAGCACAAAGGAAACGAAACATGGTCAAGAGTCAATTCACTCGGAGGCCGCATAAAAGTATATCCCATGATTTACACAGCCCGATAACTTTATAAAAGACATCCTTTGTGTGGGCATGTAGAAATTTTGCGGTCATCCGTTCATTGTAAAAGTGATCTTCCGTCAATGTAAAAGTTTCTTTAAGGAAAAGTGTAAATCCACAAAACAAAACAAAAAGATTTTGAGTCTTTGCCATGTTTACCTCAAACAGTAAATGTGTAACTGGGTGTATCGAATTTCACCAGATTATATCATGAAAATAATTAAAAAAATTAGCAAAGTGCACAGAGCTGTCTCTCACATGTCTGCCCTTCGCATGGTGTCACCTGACTCCCATTTTTATTTATTCTTTATTTTAATGGTGGGCAATTGACTGATACTAAACATACATTACTGATTTTTATTTAGCTATTTATTCTATTTTTATTTATTTTCTCATTGTTCATTTCTAGAATTTGTTTACAGTGTATAATAATAATGTCAAACGTTCTTTGATAAAAATATTTGTTTAAGAAAGCAGCCTTCTAAGGACATTTGCATAGTCATATCAGTGCAAAATCGGTGCACAATCCACATAGAAACGTCTGTTTTCATTCCATCTCAAAAATTTGCTATATCGGTCACCATATCGGTAATCTGTGAATTTTCCCTCTCTAAAATCGGTATCAGTCTCAAAAATCCCATATCGGTCGGGCTCTAATTAGAAGTACCACAAAATCAAACTTTAGTAGACCAAAGTAATGCAAAGCTCAAAAATAAAAAAAATCAAATCACTTTATTGTCACACAGCCATATACACAAGTGCAATGGTGTGTGAAATTCTTGGGTGCAGTTCCGATCAACATAGCAGTCGTGACAGTGATGAGACATATACCAATTTACAATAACATCAAATTAACACAGCACAATTTAAACATCTGTTATACACATAATTACACTCAACAATATACAAATAATAACATACACTGTACAGTATACAATACGCACTATTTAGATACACATTATTCAATAAAAATAAAAAATAAAAATATATAAAAAAGTATCTATAGTATATATAGAATGTACAGTATTGTACTGTATTGACATTCAGGCTGTCGGTTGATAGTCAGTTGTTAAGAGAGAATATAATATAATAATAATAGAATTTATGACAGTCCGGTGTGATATATAAGAGTAAGGGTAATAAAGTGCAGTGCTGATGTATTTGATCGTGGGAGATCAAGAGTTCAGAAGTCTGATTACTTGGGGGAAGAAGCTGTCACGGAGTCAGCTGGTGCGGGTCCTGATGCTGTGATACCGCCTACCTGATGGTAGCAGTGAGAACAGCCCATGGCTCGGGTGGCTGGAGTCTCTGATGATCCTCCGAGCTTTTTTCACACACCGCCTTGTATATATTTCCTGGAGGGAGGGAAGCTCACCTCCGATGATGTGTCTGGCAGTTCGCACCACCCTTTGCAGTGCTTTGCGGTTGTGGGCGGTGCTATTGCCGTACCAGGCGGAGATGCAGCCAGTCAGGATGCTTTCTACAGTGCAGGTGTAGAACCGTGTGAGGACGTGGCGGTTCATTCCAAACTTCCTCTGCCATCTCAGGAAGAAGAGGCGCTGATGAGCCTTCTTCACAACGACTTCAGTGTGGATGGACCATGTGAGTTCCTCAGTGATGTGGACACCCAGGAACTTGAAGCTGCTGACTCTCTCCACTGGTGCTCCATTGATGGTGATGGGACTGTGTTCTCTGTCTTTTCTTCTGAAGTCCACCAAAAGCTCCTTTGTCTTAATGATGTTGAGGGAGAGGTTGTGCTCCTGACACCAGTGTGTCAGAGTGTGCACCTCCTCTCTGTAGGCTATTTCATCATTGTTAGTGATCAGACTTACCACCGTCGTGTCATCAGCAAACTTAATGATGGCATTGGAGCTATGTGTTGCCACACAGTCATGTGTGTACAAGGAATACAGTAGTGGGCTGAGAACACAGACCTGTGGGGCTCCAGTGTTGAGGGTCAGTGATGAGGAGATGTTGCTGCCCATTCTAATCACCTGGCGTCTGCTTGACAGGAAGTCCAGGATCCAGCTGCAAGTTATTTTTGATTGCTTTGGAACAGGCACAATGGTGGATGTTTTAAAGCTACAGCAAAAGTGAAAATTGCAGAGAGCAGCAGCAGCAGAATGAAGAGGTAAGTTTTGTTTTTAATCAGTATTACATGTCATTATCCTTACCCAATTCTGAGGTGTGGTGTTACCTCAAATGCGCTATGCACCTCTGTCTTAGCAACTCTCTGCACGTAATACGACATTCTTCATAAATGCGTTTTAAAGAGATCAGTTGTATAGTGTAAATAAAAATTTAAAAAATGAAAAAGAATTGTAAAGAATTGAAATTTTAAGTAAAATATAAACATGCTTACCCTTTTCACTTTTCCTTGAGAAGGTTTTTTTTTTTTTTTTTTTTTTTTTAGCTACATAAAACAGGTTAACACAATGAGGAGTGGAGTAATAGGGGCTGTTTCAGATTGCCTGCGCAGTAAATTTAGGCAACGTACGTGTCACAGACCTCATTCTGAATTTGGAGAGGATTTATTCTTATAAATAGGCTACACAAATATTCCTGGGTAATTAAATTACACACCTCTGCGATCTGTAGCTTGTTGTTGTCCCTCAGTTTGACGGGAAAGCATTTTAATCGCTTTCCAGTGATATGGACGCCGCCATCTTTGATATTTACTTTAGTCACTGTCACTAGTTACAGGTGATCTCTACTCTTCATTAACAATACACAACATTTTTACAAATTACATTGTAATGTCAGCATTCACAATTACAATTTACCATGATTTAAAACGATTTGCTTGTGCCTTGATTCTTTAATTGACACGCCCCCAACTCGGACACTCTGTGCTTAAAGAAAATCTCCAGTTTCCCACAGGTAAATAGGACTTTGTTGTTGTGTTCATGTGCATTTAACTCGTAAATACTATCTTTCCAACATGACTTGAACGCACCATTATCACCATAAGCGCGACACAGGTCCAATCGAGGCGCGAGTTCCTCCGTCAAATCTTAATTAACCAACAGTGGAGAGTGCAGCATTTGAGTCGCGTGCAGACCACAAAACTGACGGGAGCAGCTCCGGTGGAAGACAGTGACTGGATCTAAAACCTTCAAATGACACACTTGTCTTATCTCCGTCTCTGTGAGTTACGGCACCACACATAAAAAAACACGCAACACATACGAGACGTGCGCAGCGCACATTGGCTTTCATTGTATGACGTGACAGACAACTAGTTGACCAGTGTGGTTTAGTTCACACAGCAGGGGTTCACCGGAAATGCGGTTGTGAGTCCTAAATATTTTCGGGTGTGAGTTTGGTTTTAGAATAGTGATAGGTCATTCATGAATCTCTTATGTGACTCAGAAGAACGAGTAGTCTCAGAGAGTGATTCGTTCATTTTTGTGTTGGCCACCATGCGCATTGCGCAACTTCCGTTCGTTTGTTACGTGAAAACCACATAGGCGCTGTACAGGAAACAGAAATTATTAACCTTTCAACTCTTTTGGTCCAAGTCATTCGTTCTTTTGTCACGTGACAGCCGTTTCACAAGTTCGTTTGCCCATATAGTCTTTAATCTATTAAGGTTAAACTTATTTAGCTTGCTGTCCACGGTGGAGGGGCTCGAGGAAGCAGCTTCAACTCAAGCTCTCAAAATTACGCCCCCCCCCCGGACTATTAATAGGAGATGATTACATGGGGCAAGATGCCTAAGGTAAAGGTGGAGTTGGGGTGGTGGAGGGCTGCTGGACACCACTGAGACTGAAGAGAGGTAAGCAGCTGTTTATATACTCTGGCTGTTAATTGAAAGATTAGATGGGCTCGCTCCTCCCAAACTTACGTTTAGGAACTTTGCATTGCTCACACAGGAAACAGAAATGATTAGTTCACCTTTCAACTCTTTTGGTCCGAGTCGTTCGTTCTTTTGTCACATGAAAGCCGTATACGCTATGCACTGCAGAAAGAACGAACGACTCGGACAAGAATATTCCAGAGGTGAACTAATCTTTCTGTTTCTCATAATTTGTCCTTGACTGCATTATAATTTTTTCCTTATTGGGACTATAATCAAAGTTTGCATAAGCAGACGTGTTGGGGGGGATTTGGCTATTGAAAATGTAACATTTTAATTTAATTCTGCTCAAATGATCGAAATGACGAATAAAGATTTGTTCATTTTGCTGAACGAGACTCAAAGATCTAAGTCAGTAAAATGATCCGATCTTCCCATCACTATTATAGAATGCTGTTGTCGTTCTCATAAGTAACTGAACTGTGTGTGAAGGTCACCGTATTAAGCACTCAGATATGACAGACAACCTTATTCTGCTGCTGTGTGAACGTGGCCATTAATGAGTAGTTACAAAAAAGTGAACTGTTATGTGGACACGTTATCGTGTTACCAGTGTTGGGTAGATTAGACTAATCTGATTTTTGAATACAAATGGAATTATTTGATAAAATAATTATTATAATTAATAAATGATTATGATATTTTGATCAAAACTATTGCCATACATGAAAAAAGAGCAAGACAAAGATTTTTTTTAATCTTTTTTCGGTTTAATGATTTTTCTGTTCCCTTTCTGGGTTTTCCTACTTCAGAATTTGCATGTTCTCCATGTTAAAGTGAATTAAACAACAATGTACATAATGAAAAAAAAAAAAAAACCTTGGATAACGTGTTCAAGGTGTTCATGTTAAGTACTGTAAAATATAATTCTTTTTTTATTCTTTTCTGTTATTTTATTCAAGTGACCGGTCATCCAACATCATTTGAAATGTAAATTTAAAACAGCTGGACATGGCTAATTAGATTACTTTTAAATTGTTGCCAAGTCAGCTTTTAGTTTAGATCATTAACCTTTTATGCAAACAACTAGTATCAAGTCGCTGAACTGGTTGTTGTAACAGACATAATGAGTGTTAAATACGTAACTGCCTAGTTATCTTTTTTTTTTTTGTTTGTTTTCACTTTTTATTGAAAAGTCTTTTTATTTTTTTATCTTTTAGCACTTGCTTTCACAAACATTAAGGAAGCATACTCGTTTGAAGAGACAAAGGATTTCATTTCAGGTGTGTTTACTTCAACCAAATGAATTTATTTGTTCAAGTTTTGTGATTGCTCCCTTAAGACAGTAAAGGGATATGTTGATCACCAGATCTTACACAGACATGAGGCAAATATTCAATATCCATGCTGTTTCACAGACTGCAAGCTTAAATTTACAAAATACAATGCCCTCAAAGCACGTTTATTGCCATCACAAAGCACCACATACTCATTCGGATGATTCAAAGCCTCATTTGTTTGTAACAGTGCAAATTGTCAGGCAAAATATACAGAGATGAATGAACTCCTTGCTCATCTCAGGTCACATTTATCAAAGGGAGAGGTAGAATGTTGTCCATTTGAAAAATGTGACAAAGTTTTTATGTTAAGATCAAGATTTACTGCCCATGTATCGAGGAAGCACAACAATTCAACATCTGTACAATTAAAGGCAACTTTTTCCGAAAAACCTTCTTCCTCAGCATCTTTAGATGCAACTGAGGCTGAAGAAGGTGAAAATGAATTTGCAGACACGCTGACTGAAACTAACACACAGTCTTTGTACATGAAAAATCTGTGCATGTTTTACATGCAACTTCAAGCCAAATATCTTGTGCCCTCTTCAACCATTCAGATGATTGTGGAAGAGATCAATGGTTTAAATGATATTTGTCATCAGTACACAAAGAAAACGTTCATAGACATAATTAAATCGGAAAAAAACCTCTCAGAGTTTGATATTGATTCTGTTGTGCAGGCTTTGCAGGGTCATGATTTGCATTCGGCTTGTACTTTTACTTTCAACTGAATACCAAAGAAGGCAGTATTAGTATTATCAGAAAAACCTTTCCTATGTGCATCCACAAAGTATTTATCTTGGTTGTGATGAGAACAGAAAATACAGTCATGCACAATATATTCCATTGAAGGACACTTTAAAAACCATGTTGAAGGACCAATTAGTGTGGGAGCAATGTGCCAAGTCTCAGCATGTAGACTTTCCTAATATGTTATGTGACATTTGTGATGGATCAGTGTTCGAGTCCAATGACTTGTTTAAGGAGCATCCAACTTATCTTATACCAAGATGCCTTTTGAGATCACAAACCCACTTGGGTCAGCTAAAAAGAAGAACAAAATGGTTGGGGTGTATTTTACACTTGCCAACTCTGCCGTTTTACAGGTCAAGCATTGTCAACATTCAGTTGTTACTTTTGTGCTATGAGAGAGACTTTAATTTTTTGGTCATACCAAGATTTTTTCAAAGTAGTTGGCAGATCTTAAAGAACTTGAAGTGCATGGAATTGTGACATCTTCAGGTGACATAGTGCGAGCAACAATCGTGGCCAATCGTTGGTGATAATTTGGGCTCTCACTGCATCGGTGGTTACACAGAGAACTTCAGTACTGCAAAGTATTGCTGTAGGTATTGCTTGGTAGCATGCAGTGAACTTCAGAATGTAAGTGTAGACTTTCCCAATCACACTGTTGATTCCTATAATGCAGCAGTGAAAACTCTGAAGGACACTTAAGAGAATGTTGTAACTGGGTTGAAGTTTGACTCTGTTTTCAACTCACTGAAATATTTTCATGTTGCTTAGCCTGGTCTTCCTCCATGCATTGGCCATGAATTGTTTGAATGCATTGTAGTCTTCGATCTTGCCATTTACTTGGCATACTTTGTAAAATAGAAGTGGTTTTCATACACTCAGCTGAACAGGAGAATCGCACAGTTCAAATATCATGATTCTGATGCTAGTTCTGCTCCCTCCCAGGTATGTGAAAAAGGCAATAAGTTAGGTGGTCAAGCAGCTTAGAACTGGTGTCTTCTTGACTTCTTCCAGTCATCATAGGAGACAGAGTAGATTCACAGGACCTTGTATGGCAGCTGACTGTTAAGTTGAAAGAACTGTGTGGCGGCGAGGGCGTGGTCAAGCGCCCATCCGGAGAGAGAGAAAGTGGTAAGGGCGCTTACACCTGAGCTAAATTATGTCTAAAACCTGTCTCTAATTCCAGTGAACTTGGGGAGAGCGGCATATAAACAGCCATGCCACCGCCAGAAGAGGGAGAGAGAGTCTGGCACAAGAGTCCCGCGGTGAAGCTACTGAGTTTGTGACGCTACAGAGTTGTGATAAAGACTTTGTGATGATTAAGAGGCTGTGACTAGGAGCCTGTGATGCTAAAGAGTTTGTGAAGCTGAAGAAGTTACTGTGCCAGTTGTGACTGTTATCCTGAAGTTTGTGATTAAAAGCTCACCTGAGACCTGAACCTTACTGTCCCAGTGACCTCATTCCCTCACACTGGTGCCGAAACCCAGGAATCGATGTGCACACCATGGAGTCCTCCCAGGTGGCCGAGATCCTCCAGTCCCTCACCAGCCTGCATCAGTCCAACCAGCAATCCCTGCTTGAGCTACACCAAGACCAGGAACAACGGTTTTTTGAGATCCTGCGAGCTCAAGCCTGGCGTCACTGGGGGAAGCCGTCCAGCTTGCGAAGGATCACCTGGTGGCGTACCCGAGGGCGGAAGAGCTCTCCTCTCTCTCCCTCTCTTCCCCCTCCCCCTGTGTGTTCCCCCATCCCTCTCACTCTGCTCTCTCCCCAGAGCCCGTTCCTGCCCCTCAGAGGCAGGGAGCTCTGCCACCAAGGCCAGATCCTCGTCTGAGGAGGTGGACACCTCTACAGTGCCCCATCGCTCTCCCCCTCAGATGGAAGTGCCCATCAACGCAGGTGCAGGCGTGACATCTGGGCCAGTCTACTGGGGTTGCGGGGATCAGGGGCAATTCTGGGATCAATGCCCGGTGATGGAGCTGGGAACGGTGGTTCCCTGACACCCTGCCACCAACCGAGCCAGAGCGTACCGGATACCAGTAAGAATCAAGGGGGGTACTCGCCAAGCATTGCTGGACACAGGTTGTAATCAAACCATGGTCCACCAATGCTTGGTTCAAAACGAGGCTTTGGGCACAGCTAAAATGGTGAGGGTGAGGTGTGTGTATGGGGATATTCACAAATACCTTATGGTGACCCTGGTGATTACATTTCGGGGTACAAAACATAGAGTGGAGGCCGCGGTTAGTTCCCACCTCACCCATCCGCTGATTTTGGGAACTAATTGGCCTGAATTTAGAAATGTATTAAAGGGAATATGCACGGATGTGTCCTGCACAAAAGCTATGAGATGTGAAATGTGCGATGCTCTGGCAGGGGAGGCGGAGCCAGGGCCGTCTTCATCTGTTCCACGTCACGATGACGTGAGGTGGGGGAGAGGCTGCAGCCCTCAGGGGATTTCCTGAAGTGGATTTCCCTTTGGAGCAGTTACGAGATGAAACCCTCAAGCACGCCATTGACCAAGTGAGAGTGATCGATGGTCAACAACTCCAGCCGGGTGTCACCCTTTCATATCCTTATTTCGCAATTATAAATGAGCGGTTGTATAAAGTGACACAGGACGCTCAAACAAAGGAAGATACAACCCAGCTCTTAATACTGCAGAGGCAGCTCACTATAATCCCATGGTGGGTCATCTAGGGGAAAGGAAAACACTGAACTGTCTAATAGCCCGTTTTTATTGGCCAGGCATTGGCAGCGATGTCCGCAGGTAGCGTGCGGCATGCCGCGAATGTCAGCTGGTGAATCCACCAGCCACCCCAAAAGCACCATTGCGCCCCCTTCTGCCGATCGAGGTTCCCTTCGAGAGAATTAGAATGGACCTCGTTGGGCCATTAGAGTGGTCAGCAAGCAGACATCGCTTTGTATTGGCCCTAGTGGACTATGCAACGCGATATCCGGAAGCCGTGCTAAGCATCTCAGCAATGGCTCTATTCCCTGTTATTCACAGTATGAGAAGTCCCGCAAGCCTCCACTGGATTTTCCCCATTCGAGCTGCTATATGGGCGGCGCCCACACGGCGTGCATGATGTTATGCGCGAAGCTTGGGAGGAGGGACCTTCAAACAGCAAGAATGAAATTCAATACATTCTTGATCTTAGAGCAAAACTCCACACTTTGGGGCAACTAACACAGAAGAATTTGCTCCAAGCTCAAGAATGCAGAGCCGACTGTATGACAGGGGAACTCGGCTGCGGGAATTTGCACCGGGAGATAAGGTACTTGTATTACTCCCCACATCGAGCTCCAAATGATTCGCCAAGTGGCAAGGACCCTTTGAGGTCACACGACGAGTAGGGGATCTCGATAATGAGGTAAAGCGAACCAATAGAGCATGTCAAATATATCACCTCAACCTCCTGAAATTGTGGAGGGAGGCGGTCCCTGTGACGTTGGCTATGGTAGTTCTGGAGGGGGCGGAGCTCGGGCCGGAGGTGAATAACAGTAATTTCACCCCGGTCACTTGCGGAGACCACCTCTCACCATGTCAGCTTGCAGAGGTTGCCAAGTTGCAAAAGGAGTTTTCCCCTCTACCGGGTCGTACAAACCTCATCCAGCACCACATCGATACCGAACCGGGGGTGGTGGTACGTAACCGCTCCTATCGATTACCTGAGCACAAAAAGAAAATTGTCTGGGAAGAATTGGATGCAGTGCTCGATATGGGGTGATAGAGGAATACCACAGCGATTGGTCCAGCCCGGTTGTTCTAGTTCCTAAGATTGACGGGTCTGTACGGTTCTGTGTGGATTATAGAAAAGTCAACACGGTGTCTAAATTTGACGCATATCCAATGCCTTGCATTGATGAGTTGCTCGATCGGTTGGGCACTGCTCGATTTTATTCAACACTGGATTTGACAAAGATTCCCTTGACATCAATTTCCCGTGAAAAACAGCCTTCTCCACACTGTTTGGATTACACCAATTTATGACACTTCCGTTCGGTTTGTTTGGAGCCCCGGCTACGTTTCAGCGTCTCATAGACCGAATCCTCAGACCGCATTCAGCATACGCCGCTGCCTATTTAGATGGCATCATCATTTACAGTAATGATTGGCAGCGGCACATGCAGCATCTGAGGGCGGTTCTGAGATCGCTGAGACGAGCGGGACTCACAGCAAACCCCAAGAAGTGTGCGATTGGGCAGGTGGAGGTATGGTATCTGGGGTTCCACTTGGGCCATGGGCAGGTCCCCAAATTGACAAGACTGCGGTGATTGCAACCTGCCTGAGGCCCAAGACCAAAAAGGGGGTGAGACAGTTCCTGGGGCTGGCTGGCTATTATACGAGATTCATGCCTAATTATTCGGATGTCACCAGCCCACTGACTGATCTCACTAAAAAGGGAGCTCCAGACCCGGTCCAGTGGACGGAGCAGTGTCAACAGGCGTTCACGCAGGTTAAAGCCACACTTTGCAGGGGGCCGCTTTTACATTCACCCAATTTCTCTCTCCCTTTTGTCTTACAGACAGATGCTTCAGACAGGGGGCTGGGGGCCGTACTCTCGCAGGTGGTGGAGGAGCGCCCGGTGCTGTACATTAGCCGCAAGCTCTCGCTGAGGGAGACTAAGTATAGCACCGTAGAAAAGGAGTGTCTTGACATCAAGTGGGCGGTCCTCACTCTCCGGTACTACCTGCTGGGGCAGGCCTTCACCCTCTGCTCGGATCACGCCCCACTCCAATGGCTCCACCGCATAAAAGATACCAACGTGCGGATCACCCGTTGGTATCTGGCTCTTCAGCTGTTTAAGTTCAAGGTGGTCCACAGACCAGGAGCACAGATGGCTGTCGCAGACTTCCTTTCCAGAAATGGGGGGGAGTGGTAGACAGGCCGGATGTCTCCCCGGCCTGAGTTGGGCAGTGGGGATATGTGGCAGTGGGGAGAGAGAAAGCGGTAAGGGCACTTACACCTGAGCTAAATTATGTCTAACACCTGTCTCTAATTCCAGTGAGCTTGGGGAGAGCGGCATATAAACAGCCATGCCACCACCAGAAGAGGGAGAGAGAGTCTGGCATGAGGGTCTCACGGTGAAGCTACTGAGTTCATGATGCTACAGAGTTGTGATGATTAAGAGGCTGTGACTAGGAGCTTGTGACGCTAAAGGGTTTGTGAAGCTGAAGAAGTTACTGTGCCAGTTGTGACTGTGTTATCCCTAAGTTTGTGATTAAAAGCTCACCTGAGACCTGAACCTTCCTGTCCCAGTGACCTCATTCCCTCACAAACTGGTTGAGCTAGTGTGTGCTCCCAAGATTACCACTGCACAGATCTCAATGTCTTAATACCAGAATATCTGGAAACAAGAAAGGAAATTTTTCCCGGTGAAACGCTGAAACCAAAACAACATTACATACTTTACTATCCTCTGATTCTGAGACTTGGATCTTTCATTTGTTTGTGGTCATTGAGGTTCGAAACATTCCTACTTCAAGAGAAGTGTGAGAAGGGCACAGAACTTCAAAAATTACACACAACCATCAGCTCCTTCAAACATATCTGCACTCAAGCTCATTTTTTTCACCAAAGCTTAAAAGTAAAGACTTGTCCACATACACTTCTCATTTGTACAGTGATGCTGTCCACAGTGCTGTTGAGACAAGCATGGTAACTGAACCAGACTCTGTTGCAACACAGGTGGAGTACAGGGGTACACACTACAGGAAAGGGAACTTTATTTGCCTTAAATGTGAAGATGAGTCTTCTACTTTGCAGTTTGGACAGATGGAGCTCATTTAAATTAAAGACAATGAACATGTGCCCTTCCTTGTGACACCTCACTCTTCATTGTATTTGTGTGATTATGGGCTTTATGAGATTTTACCTGCAACAAAAGGAATGATTGGTGTAAATGCTGAAGAGTGTCTGGATTATTATTCCTTAAATGAATATAGTTTTATGGGAGTAAATGTCATTACTCTCAAGCACAGTGTTGTAGATCTGTTAAAAAAAAATTCTCCCAACAGCAATGGATGATTTTGTGTTTGTTGAGGATTTACCAACTATTTCACAGCAAGCCATAGAGGGTCTGAAAAAGCTAGGTGTAGGATCCATAGATGACTTAAAATTTCTTAAAGAAGGGGATCTAGCTAGCTTTCTGAGACCGATAGAAGCCAGAAAACGAATTGCCCAAATCCAAAGTAAGCTTTTGTTGGCAGAATGTACAGATCTTTGACAGAGGTACAAGTCTTAATCAAATGAGCATTTCTGCATACATGTATATACAAGATACTTTAACTTGAATTGACAGAAATTGTAATTTTAGTCTTTATACATAGCACCCCAGTCTTTTTTATGTTGTATTGTGTAAATTGTTTTACAGTGTATTCATGTAAATTGTGTAGGTTTGTGCAAAAAAGTTTCAACAGATATCCCATAGTATAGTATCAGTGCCAATTTTGTTATAATATTTATGGCATTTAGGTGTTGCTCCCACTCAGCAAAACAGTGCAAATGATACGTAAGCTGAATACACCTCTGACGCATCAGTTTCATCTACTCCTGGATGCTCCATTTCACCATCCAGCACTCCAAGTGGAAGATGTGAGTAAAAGGCTGATCTGACAATAAGCTAGCAACATCAGTTTTGAATGCAGGATATGTAATTTGTGAATTCTATTAATTCATATATAATGTCTTTAAAATTACGGGGCAGTTTGTTCAGTGGAATAAGACGTTTGAGTACCACTTCTGAGGTGGTGAGGAGGCGGTAGCCCTGAGAGTCCAAATTAGCTGTAAATAATCAAATAATTTGCAAAGAAAGTAGGGTTTTTGAGAAAATTGAATGCATAGCAAGCCTATACAAGCACAAGGGCTTGCAGCAGAAAAAGTGGAATGATTATTTCCTCTAACCTGTGGACATTGGTTTCTTATCTTCTAGGTGACACTAGTGGTGAAACTTTAGTAAATGACCACGACTGGCATTATGCCTTTGAGGTTCCTTGGGAACAAATGCCAGCAAGTTTTATGAAAAAGCTGAAAAATGGGGAAAGTCGAGTTGCTCTGAGAGGAGAGAGTTAGTCCGTATTGTAGCTTCAGAGATCCTGGAAGTCAGTCAAACTCCTATGAAGAAACATGTATCTGAAATAGCTCGAAAAATAATAACATACCCAAAGTCCTTCAAAGATGAGATTAACTCCCAGATTATTGGAAGTGGCTATGACTCTCTCCTTAAACAACTCGTGTGTCATATTGACAATTTAAAAAGAGCAGAAGCAGCCAAAAGACCACTTAGTGATATGCCAGAATTATTAACAAAGAAACGGAAATTGGTGTATGGTGGTATAAATTCTGACCCAAAACTGCCAGCAGGAGAAACCTCTGATTGCAGCAGGAAAAAAAAAAAAACTTGCTTGAAATGTATCAAAATAAGGAAACCAATGTAAAGAAAATCTACAACTTGATGACTACTTAGACCTCCCGGAGAAACGACATCCAATCTGAAAAGAAACAAAAGATCTGCTTGATGAGTGGCCATATCTTTTTCAGGTAGCAGCAATGAAGGCACACTTCAAAGAGCTCACAGGCGTTGACATCAACGACAGCTTTGAAGAAGCTACTACCAGCAAGTTTAGAAGAAAAATGGAGTACTTTCAGTTTCACTGCACAGAAAGAGCAGGGAGACTCCTAACCAAAATCAGAGCTAGAGGGGATCATATTTGTGGGGCAGTGCTGATGTTGCTTGCCCACTTTAAAAATGAACTAGAAATGATGCTTGCGATGGTAGAAGACACTTGCATTGCAAAATATGCCCAGCACAGCTTCCGTTGACACAGTGTATAGTAGTGTGTGGTGGGTACCATTTAATTATGTACGCTTAACGCTTAATTTTCACATTTTAATCTGAAATCCTGCACCACAGTAATTACTGATTGCGGTAAACTTAATCTTAAATCTGCAGAATTCATATACAATTGGTAAACTGTATTTTTGTTTGCTGCTTTTGTGTTTGTTCAAAGGAGAGAACCCATTGACAGTCAGTTTTTACATGGTAGCAGTGGACCAGATTGTTGCGAATGACCATCTCTCCAGTTTTACTGAGGCCCTGTATTTGATGTTCTCCCTCTACTATATATTGAACATTAGTTACCCTGTAGAACTGGCAGCCACGCTAGAATTCTTGCAAAGGTAAATCATAGGCTGCATTGAGGCCACTAGGTCAGTAAAAGATTCACTGCTAGATTGCAGGTTATTGCTATTGCTCTTTTTTTTTTTTCTTTTTTTTTTAATTTAGGTGCATCTTCAGGATAAACCCTCCAAGGTGGAAAAAATTGATAAAAAGTGAGTGTACTCTGTCAACCCAAAAGTACTGAGTCTGACATCAAATATTGCTGCATTTGACTGGGGAGACTGCTGTCTCCCCACAGACGACGCAGTTCAGATAATGGCGTCATTTTCTCAGGAACAAGAGGAGAGCATGTTTGCACTTCATTGTATGACTTTATTCCTTATAAATAAATGTTTACCATGACGTGTTTATCTCCATCCATTCTGTATGTTTGATGGAGAGAAAATGGAAAATATGTGAAAAATGTTTCAGTTGCTTATGTAGTTTCATTTGCTTATTAAATTGTAACATTCAAACCTATTTTGGTTGTAAGTGTGTGGCACACACAAAGAAAAAAAAAGTTTAGATTTTTCAGTAAACATATAATTTATTACTTGTATTCAGGGGAAGAATGCATATTAAAAAACAAACAAACAAAAAAACAATTTCCCCATTTGTTTTATTGATCCTTTTAAACCATGTCTAACCATGTGATCCAAGATATATTTTTGCTCCTGACAATTGTATTCCTTTGTTTTATTAAAACTGCATATTTAAATATGATGCAATGAAAGCTGCATTTGAATACTTAAACATAAGTAAATTACTATTTGCAATAAAGTGGAGGCAGTTCTTGGACATTGTCTTGCTCTGTTAAAGTTGCTTGCTCTGTCCCTTGTTGATTTGTTTAGAACTAACAAAATACAGATCCCCAAAAGTAGTTAGACATTGCGTAAAACCTATATAATTTAGTAGAAGTGCTGCTGTATCATTTTTGATGCATGACTTAATGCCTGATAAGGTGTCTACATCAACATGATCAATACTTTTCTGAAATGGAAAAAATAAATAAAATAAACATTACAAAGTACTACATGTTTTATTGTGTTATTCACACTCATTGATTATCTATGCTTTTCAAGAAGTGGAAGGCCCTATAGTGTCATTTACGAAACGGACACCTCTGTGTCCTGAAGCATGGCTTTTGCTGGGAAATATGAGTTATTTGCATTGTTTTATATTTGAAGCCTGCTATATTGTTATAAAAATAGAATTTACATAATTAAAACAATGTTCTGGCTATCATAATTTTATGTATTATTAGGAGAATTTTACAGTTTTCTTTTTTTATTATTATTGTGAAACGATTGTTAAAGTTGTACTGTATTTTCTCTGTAAAAATAAAAAAAATTCCAACACTGGAAAGAAATTTTTATGGATGTTTTTTTTTAACGGACATCTCAGGTTAACATTATATTTTCCCACATGTAAATCATGACATTTATGTTTATTTAAAGGAAAATGCCTGTTTTTTTCAGTAACAGATATAATCAGTTAAATAACTGGAATAATGTAAATTTGGTCTGAATGTATATACATTTTTTATGGAATTTCACACTTCTAGTTTAACTCTTTTTATTGATGCTTTTCAATCAGAGTGTTACTCAAAGAAAAACAATACAGCATTTGTTTCGTTATACTGACCAAGAAATCAAGATGAAATTAAATATAAGCATTCCTTACTCTCCGAGTCAGTTACAAAAAAAAAAAAAAGAAAAAAGATTTATAAATGCTAGCTCCAAAATATACTAGTAAATTACAATACAAGTAAAATAATATTCAATTAAAATATATACATACTACATTTATGCATTTGGCAGACGCTTTTATCCAAAGCGACTTACAGTGCCCTGATTACAGGGACAGTCCCCCTGGATCAACATGCCTTGCTCAAGGACACAATGGTGGTGGCTGTGGGGATTGAACCAACAACCTTCTGCTTATCAGTTCAGTGCTTTAGTCCACTACACCACATATATACATACAGTGTAGTATAGACAAAATGCAACAAAAATTGAAACAGCACTAAGAAAAAGAACCCCCTAAAAAAACAAACAAAACAAAACTTGCACCTTTGTAAACAATCACTGTCAACTGGCGGGAAAACCAAATACAATTTCTTTCCCTTTTTTTATGTACTCTCTGTTTCTTAATCAGGGATGAGAGAGAGGACAAGAACAACAAGGGTCAAATGCAGAGGAAGGGTTACATATAGGATTACTTATAGGAAAATGATTATTTTTAAAGTGCAAAAGGAAAGGTTGCCAAATCATGTGAAATTGTTCAGTTCTGCTAAACGTAAATCTAATTTTTTTTTTATTTGATTAAACTGCAATAGGTCGTGCATCCAATGAAAATAACTGGGTGGGGAAGGATTTTCCAGTTCATTAGTATAAGCCTTTTAGCAATTATTAAGCAAAAAGCTAGAGCATTTGACTGTAAAGATGATAAGGACACCTTTGCGGAATTAAGACCAAGGGGACGGTTCAACATCTAAAATAAAAACGTCAGAAATTGACTTGAAGATTGATGTCCAGAAAGATGTCAACGCTGGGCAAAGCCAAAAAGAATGATAAAGAGTAGCCGGAGCTTGTCGACATCTGTCACAAGTAGGATCAAGATCCGGGTTCATTTTAGACAGTTTCGCTTTTGTCCAGTAAATTCTGTGTAACAACTTAAACTGTATTAGTGAGTGACGAGCACAAATAGAGGAAGTATGTTCACGACAAAGGGCCTTTGACCATTCCTCATCTGTAAAAATGTGGTTAAGATCTAATTCCCAACTCTGCTTTATTTTAGACAGGGTTGAAAAATCTGACAGTGCAGTAAATGAAAAAATTGTTTTGTAAATATTGGAGACAGTACCTTTAGAGACTTATTTCCAAAACTTGATCTATCTCTTGTTTAGGAGGTGCAAAAATCTATTTCTTATGAATTCTAATCTAGAGTGTGAAAAATGAGTTTGGGGACCTGGTATAATGCATGTGTGCCCTTCCCAGCTACTATTCACTCACTCTGAGAAACAAATTAAAGAAGGTTACTATTATAGAGAGCAAGGAGCTACAAGAACTATTGCACGAAAACAGAAATCGGCATGAATTCATACCTTGAACTACAACTATACGGAAATACCTGCTGGGATAACAGGGAAAAATCAATGGAAAAATGGGTTTTCTGGATTTTTGTCGAACTCATTTGACAAGTCAGCTCCTCTCAAATGTTGTTCAAAAGTAACGTTGGTACCATCACAATCCTTTGAAATGAAAAGAGCAGAATGAAATAACAAACTTATAGCATTGACACTACACACAAACAAATGGGAGAACATACAACAGGGATCTCTCATTTTGAATACTCAAGACCAAGTCAGAAGTCCTTTGAAGTCCATACTACAGTAACCACCCTTGAATTAACAACTATCAACAGCTGATTTAAATGGGCTTCGATGTAAATTCAACGTAGAATAGTTGGAAAAACTCCTCCATATGGGGACAAATTTTCAAATCTACAGAACGTCCCTATCTAAAACTCCTCAACGCAGGAAATGGACCTGATTCAAATTTCATGACACTGTCTCAGCACAGAGGAAACATAGATAACTGCAGCACAAGAATGCCTGCATTCTGCACGATATTATTCAGAAGTTGCAGGGAAACTCCACTGGTCTAGCAAATGAGTTTGAGCTGGCCTATCTTGTCCAAAATGAGAAAATATTAAAACAATACTAGGTTGTTTTGGAATCTCAGGAGAAAATCCCGAGGTTGCAAGGTTGCGGAGAACACTTCTCGGCAAACACCACTGTAAAACAAACTCGCGTACATGTTCCTGGAGGAGGCCGCTTCCTCTGGCCAGGAGGAGCTGAGCCTCAACAGTGGATCCGGCAGTGCAGAACTCTAGACCAACTCAATGCTACGAGTTCGAAAACCCTTCTCGACACCACCAAGTCAAGGACCGGTTCCCTGGATGAACAAGTCCTCTTGGTCTTCGATTTCCGTCTTCGGCAGAAGACCTGTGGAGTTTTCCCATCCGTCAAGAGGGAAGTGGACGTGGGCCGATCCGGGGGCACATCGAGGACCTGATCCGTGGTCGGTCTACGTATAAGGAAGTCTAGTTCTTCGAGTTCTTCATCGATCTGATGGGCTTCAACGTGCAGATGTGGAAGACATGTGGACAAGGACATCATCATCAATAAACACAGAACACCTACTATGGAAATATGGATATGTTTGTTTGCAAACACAACAAGCGGATATGCAGTTACTAAAAACTATCAATAGACACGTCTTTTGAGGGTTCAATTGATAGAAAATCCATCTTTTTGAAACATTCTCATTCTGCAAGTTGGTGTGTTCCATTCACAGAGTTTGAGACAGACAGTGTTTGCACGTGATTTGTGATGTTTGAACATATTCAGCGCTTTTGGTTTATCTCAATCACCAAGCAATTTTTGTCTGAAGCAAATGGAGCGCTTTGAGGCCAATGATGGAAAAGTCTCATCTTCGTATAAAAGTAGACAGACAGAAGTAACAATTTCTGATGTTTGCCTTTCAATCTACTCAGAGATGAAACTTTCATTTTGTAACGCTTTTGATATAGTTTGAAACAGAATCTTCTGCAAATATTTGGCTTTGGAGCGCTTTGGAATGGAAACGTCTTCCTTGGGATTCTCAAAGAAGAATGGAGATCTTCACCATTCACTCTCACTCTTCCTCAAACAAAATCCTTCTTCTTTGCTTCTAGATATACCTACAGGAAATTAGATTAAAGAACCACGAGCTATGATCAAGAAATATTCCTCTCTGCGAAGGTACAACAGATAGACTGCCTCAGCCAATCACTCAATCAAGCCATATTAAGCCTGGTAATTGGAAAAAAAACATTACCGTCCCCCCCCCCCCCCCCCCTTTCCTCCGGTCAACCTAACATCCTGCAAAGATGGTCGCACAGAGACACAGAGATAAAATAGATAGGAGACCGATATCCCATTATTATCACGGAACCGAACCGAAGCTCAACACTCACATGATCAAACGTTTGAGATTAGAAAAGAGGGTAGTCATTCAAAAATTGGATTCATATTCAGGTCGGAGCATTCCTAACAAACTAACAAACAAACTAAGATTAAAACACAAAGGTGCTGGGACGTCTACCACTCACAAATGGGAGATCTATCAAACCATTAAAGGATCAATAGGTATCACATATGATCCAGAATAACATCAACACACAGCGTCAAATCTACAAGTGGGAGGAAATGCTGCCTTCACACCCATCAAGCTTTCATGACTGATTCACAAGATTGGATGCCCTTCACTTCCTCTCAACAGAAGCACTAAACTCAAGTGGAAAAAAAACACACTCCTTGATGGGCTATGAACACTGCAGATCAGCTGGATCATTCCTGCTCCAAACATCAAATCAAATTGACACCAGTATTCAAATGGCTAAAACTCAGCTGGTGCAAAAATAACTGTCCTCCCACATATCCAAGATCAAAGCTGGGATCTAATATCTGTATTAACAACTTCTAACTATTAAAAAAACATAACAATCCAGTGAAAAGAAACCAACTAGGCACACACACTGCACAGCAGTCTCCATAGACAAATTTATAATAGGTTTATTCTCTCAGACCATATTGATAAAACATCTAATAATTCTCAAACTGATTAATTATAAACGGGATTAATTTTTTGAAAACTCAAAGTCAGCTGGATCTATCAACCTCTCTTTTTTCTTCTGTTAGAAAAAACACTCAATTCAAGAGGACCAACCAGATCTCAGATTTGAATCATATATCAAAACCTTATGTTACAGGATTCAATGACAGACTAATAAAGTCAATTACTATCCTGCAAGTCTAGATATATTCAACTCATAAATCTAAAACAGAGTCTGGCGAGATGCAACATTCAAACAGAACAATTTCCAGCGTTGAAGTGGGACTCACATCTTTGGAACTCAAGCAACGACTCTCCGCCCTCAACAGACTTATGTAAGGAAAAACTCACAACAACCACCATTGAACTCCGAAGAACTCAACTCAATGACTCCATTCAGGCCTCAGAGTTCTCTGTTGCTGAACAGAGCAGACCTCTATAGAGAAATGCAGCACAAATAGAAAATTTTTTTTTCTTTTTTTTTTTTTTTTTTTCCCTATTCACATTCGAGGAGCTACCCAAATTAAATACTCTCCAGCACGATACACCATTGAACAACTCCAGAATCCGGAGGCGCGGGGGCCGATCGTTACTCCCGTCTGAAGGGGATGCTCAACAACGCTCTTATATGTGACAGACAGGTAGAACCTACAGGAGGCTGGCGTGCATTCATGGAGGACTTCCGCATCCCCGTCGGCATCAACTCATCTATGCGCTTACAAAAGGCAGGCCCCGACCACTGACACAGGAACTGCTGGGCTACTCCTAACAACAGAGTAGTGGGACGCCGAGTCTCGGCATAGGAACAACTGGCATATAGGGACAAACTTCAGCGAACTCAGGGAACGCAGAGCATTCCTCTCTTACACATAGGCACCGGTACCTAATGCCGAATTTTGACTATTCAAATCAAGCCGATCTGATTTCAAGGCCTCTAAAGAGCATGCTCCTAAAGGCCATACTCAATAAAAATCGGTACCAGCTACACAGGAGGCACCCATCCCCTCACGATCTCGATGACCAATAAATGCTATAGACACATCACCGGCTGGACACTCAATCATCCAACATTGACACTGATATTCACACATACGTATTGACACATTCCTACCACTGTCAACGTATCAATCAAATAAAGTGTTAAACTCATCATACCTGATCTGGAAAACACGACCGTAAAAGATCTTCGCAGAAGCTAATTCCCCGGCCAAACATTCAAGGCTAAAATGGACTTATAACAATCTGAAATTTAAATGATGTTGGACTAATCAAATTCTTCAAGGAAGCTTGTCATGTCAGCCACTTCCTGCTCATCCCGTGTGTTGATCAGCCTTCCCTGTGCGTTGCTTGATTTTCTTGTTTTGGCCTTCTTGCCTTGATGTTGCTATTAGGATCTCAATGTTGGTTCTTATATTCACATGACTAAAAAACTATTATTTCATGGCATCAGTGATGTGCAGGGCACAGCTGGCTCAGTTCTGCACCTGAGCACAGTGGTGTCTCTCTTGTTCCTACTCAACTCATTCTTAGATGAATATTGAAGTCTCTTTTTGCATTTTCTCATAAAAATATTGATTTTTTTCCCCAACACTGGAAGTTACCTTGGATGTTTTGAACATATAGTTCTTTTATTACATTTTCCCATCCTTTTGTCATTTTTTTGAACTCTAAGTGCATGGATAAATAGTTCTACTTTTATTGAATTGAAAAGGCAGCTCTGAACCATTCTCTGGTATCAACTTTTATGTTTATGTTAAAGAAAGATCATACAAGAATGGCCCTTTACAGCCAGTTGCCAGACATATTCATTGGGGATTCTCAAATATTCAGAAGATATTTTTTCATTCTTCCTCTTGTTCTGAGAACAATCTCATAGTTTATGAATCTGTTGAAAAAATTCTTTTCATCCTTGGCTTTGTCTTTACAAACTTACATTCAAACACTGAATCAAAATAAGACACCATTGAATGCTTTCCTGTAAGCACCTCAATCATTCTGTTTTGTTTCAGTTGGCATTCTCAAAGAATAACCCATTTCTTGGGTTTGTTTTGTTGTCTTTTTCACCTTTTTCATAAAAGAGCTGTATAATGTCAAAGAATCTCAGTTTTCAACAAATAAACTCCTGAATTCATTACAATCAGTTTCAGTTTTTTTTTTTTAATTTGCTAAAGCTCTAATTTATTATCATAGAGTGTAACAACAGCATTTAAGGTTTTATGTTGTGTGTGTTCCATCATTCATTCAATGTTTTGAAGGACCCGTTGTATTTATTGCAAAACATTTTTCTGCTTTCTAGTCACAGTTAAATTTATGTTAGTGACAATATAGTCATCTTTGAAGTCAGCTATATTTGTCTACTACAGGATTTAATCATACTAAAGTTAGATTTTCTTTGCAGACACAGAAATCTTATGATTTCTTGCTATTATACTTTGCATTCAAACTCTTTGTATTCAGTTACAAATTTAACATTGATTTTCATTTACATTCAAAGGCATAATCCATTGCCTTTTTGAAGGGTACAAGCAGAAACACTTCCTAGAGTTGAAACTTCGTTGTTTTCAATGCCTCCCATTTTGATCAGTGCGTGTGAACAGCTCGCCCTTGTCCCCAATGATGTGGTAAAATGATAAAACAGCTATCAGAAACTGTGCAGGCAGCAATCCAGTTGAGAAGAGCCAAGACTTCAGACCCAGACATGGCACCCAAGTCACCTGGAGGCATAGTGGTTCCTAACCATTGTGCTGCCCACATGATCTGTGGGAGGCTGGAACAGTACTATGATTTATCCTCCAGCCAGGCTATCAGACACAGGGTAGTCTGTTGCTGCAGTGGAGTTCTCATGAAGTTTCATTGAATCACTGTCCTCCCAGCTTTGATTCTCTTGCTTCTCGGCTTTTTGTTGCCTCAAGGACTACAGGTGTGAGCCATCACCCAATCAAGTTGCCATGCAAAAATGTTTGGCTATATCATCCTTGAATGCCGTCTGAGCAGCATGGCCGCTGGTGTTATTCACCTGCTGAAACATGGTGGCCAGCACGTTTGTGTGCCATATCCAAAAGTGCTGGTGATCATCCATTCCTGAATATAGGCTCATGATTGCTGCATATGGTATATTTAGTATAAATCCGGCTGTGCTCGTGTTGTTCAGCTAAATCCCCAGCCAGTCTTACATCCTTCTGCACGTGCTGGAAGGTTGCAGGCAAATCAATGAGAGAATATGTTGTGCGTTTGTGTCTTGTTAATGCTGGAAGTCCTGCGCTGCTGTGCAGTGTGCACCTGGCTGTTCTAATCTGTTCCTCAGTCATGCATCATTGTCAGTTAACAGCAGACAAGTTCATGTGAAACCACTCTGACCAGCCTGCCTCATGGACAGTATGTTCGAGATAAAGCAGTCCTGTCTACTTTGGCTAGCCCGTGTCATCAGTTTGTTAAGAATCTGTTCAAGATGTTTGCATTTACTAATAAATAGCTCTGGTATGAGTAATAAGAATGGATATCAGTACACCAAACCCAGTATGATAAAACAACAGTGTATTTTCTATTTTATCAATTTCTGATTGATAATGGCATCAGTATTCAATGATACTGTGTTTTAATGATCTGCACTTGCTAAACATCATGGTGCTGGGAGTGCTGGCCTCAGCCTTCCTGGTGGAGGGCAGGGACAGTGGTGCTGATGCTGTTTGAGGGGGGTGCTCCTTTGGGGCTGGGGCTCTGATGCGGGCTAAAAGACAATAAAATCATGATGTGTACATACCCTCCCCAAGTGCCACAGATATAAAAGGAGCTGGTATACATCCCTCAATTCAGTTTTACGCTGAGAACGTCTCCGTTCCGGCCATTTCAGCGGGTAGTTCAGCGATTAACAGCAGGAGGGATAATGTCTCATTCCTCCAATAGGGAATGGAGACCACCAGTAATATGACGTTCCTATCATCCACTCCTCCGGCGATTAGTGCTCAGTCTCCGTGACACTAGAGATCTCCTCCTAGAAACACCCTGAAATTCTGAACTGTATTCTGATGTTCTTGGTGTCGATGGGCTGTTTCTGCTGTGTACCTCATGTCAGCGCACCAGTCAGCCATCAACCTCCCCAGCACAGACCTCAGTCACTCAGCCGACATGCAGGGAACAGAGTGGAAACTGCAGAACCAGGAGACAGGCTTAACACGGTCATGGCCTCTTCCCTTTCCTCTTTCCACTCTCAAAGAAGGGGAGTTATCGGCCAGACACTCCGGAATCTAGAACAGGGGTGTCCTCCCAAAGGGGAGGGCCACGCAGGGGACCCACCTCGCCCCCAGGGGGATGTTCAAGTGGAAGACTCATCATGGTCTTTCCCAGCCATGTGGAGGCCTTCTCAGGTGAATCCTGCTGTCGGGGAGGACCACCCAACCTTAGGGGCAGGGAGCCTGCCAAGGAGGAGCCTGGTTGCCGTGAAGCAATTCATGGAAGATCACTCGTCCGCATGGGACCATGCCACAGGGAACATACATACGGAGCACCTACTAGAGACAGATATGGGTCAAACGTGTGCTGGGCAGAAACAGCAGTCCTCTCCGAAAACTCGACTAACACGAGACAGGAGGAAGTCAACAGGAATAGCACTGTAGACCTGCTGCAGGAATGCTCGGCACTGCAATCTTCAAACTCAAGGAATGGAAGACGCTTCATGTGCAATGACCACAGAAACTGAAATATCTACAGACACCATCCCTTTAATGGCCGTCACACAGGATAAAACTCAGTTTCACAGGATTCCTCGACATACAAGAACAAATTGGATGCTACCAGAAACCCCTTACTCACAATCATGGTAAGAGACTCCCAAACAAAACTTTAAAGAAGCGCTACCATGGAACCAAGTGGAAACAAAGCCTTCAGGAAACGCTTCACATGGCATGGCAGAATTGCATACATAGATTAACGAAAATCAAACAAACCAGTGGTGATCCTACACCAAAGGCTGCAACTTCCGCATACTTCGCCGTGGCAGGACAAAGGCTTATTCAGGGATTTAAAGCTCTGATGGACAAAACACGTCTGACAAACTAAAGCACTTACACCGTTAACAAATGAGCTGGATACATATCTCGATGGCATTGCAGACCACACTAGTCTCTCAAAAAATTAACGGGAACATTCACGCCCGTGGGATCTAAGGATCATGGGGCAGCTGGGGACTGTTTCAAAACTATTCGCAAACAAACGCACGAGGCCTACCTCCAGTATAATCGAGCACGATCCAGGAGAACTGATCTGCCCTACAAAAGGAGGGAACTCCTTCCAACAGGCTGGCTAAAAAAAAACAAGGGGGGAAACTCCCTAGGCCTAAAACTACAAGGGATCATTCAATTCACTCAGCGTAGCTGGAAGTTAGGCCTGCAAGAGCAACAGAAGCCCAATCAGTCAGATTCAATTCACATTCAGGAACTTGCAATGCAGGCCCGTCTCATTACCCTCATAACGGGACGTGTTCTCACGCTACTCACGAAGCTGAGATCTAGGCCATTGCATTCCGGGGAGTCTTGATGAGCAAAACAACAACAAATTCATTTTTCATCGTTTCTGAGCACCCTCAAGAGACTCGCTGGTGACATCCCAGCTACTCAGGAGGCTGGTGTGAGTCCAGGGGTCAAGGCCACGAGTGCCGAGATCGTGCCACTAGAAAAGAAGATTTCCTCAGGGGATTTGAGGCTCGCCACGAGCTGGCGAGATCCGGCACCATCTCAGGCGATGTCGTCTTCAGGGCAGGCGCCGCCTGCTGTTCTCCATGACATGTCCCCCACGGGGATCTATGCGACAACAGGCGCTCCTCGAGCTTGCCTGCTGGCCAGGGGATCATTCATGCATTCAGCATCTTCCCAGGAGAGCCTCAGGCTGAGGGCGCCTGAAGGCAGGCCGTCTCAGGAGGTTAGCAGGCTTGGGCCACCTCGTGCTGACTGGATCAGCTCCAGTCTGACTTCAGTTCTGATTAGGTCTCCACCTTCTGCCAGACATTCATGGCCTGGCTGCCATCCACCCAGTGTGGTGCCCCGTTCTGTGAGCAGCACCCCGCGCTTTTGGTGCCATGCTCGTCGGAGGAGGCAGCGGCGAGTGTGCCCAGCGAGGAGGCACTGAGCCACCCGCGGGCTGGCATGTGCCACATGGCGTGCTCCTCTGTGCGAACAGCACGCTGTGGACCCTGGATCCAGCAGCCGGGCCCTCCGCCGGGCGGCGGGAGCCTGTGCTCGGGGGCAGACAGTTGCTGGCACAGCGTGAACCTCTGGGGGCTTGGCGGCTTCCATGCCCGCAGGGCTGCTGCTGGCACCGCTGGCCATTTGGAAGCATCTGCAGCGGCCACGGCGTACACAGGACTGGGTCCCATGGAACACAGAGTGAAATGAGGCCAGGTCCAAGGGCTGGCGACGTGGCTGGATGGCATGTGGCCACGGTGTGTGGCATATGCCCATGCGGGACTCCAGGGTCAGGCCAGACTAACACAGAAGCGGCCTCCTGTCACATCAGTGGGCAGGGATGACCACTTGAGATTGCTGCTGGACTCAGTGTTTCAGTGGAACCGCTGTTTTCTGTTTGAACGCCTTCAAACAGGCCAGCACCTGTTCATCTTCTCGCAATGAGAATGTGACCATCCACGAACGCTGTCTCTGCGTGAGCAGTGCCCAGACACGAAAGACAGTGATCGTGACCGTTAGAAGGCGAGAGATAACGAGCACAACCAGGAATAACACACAATCGGAAAAGCATCTTTAAAAAGACGCGTCTTTAAAAAGACGTTCCGTGTGTGCGCTCTTTTAGAGAAATATATACTCTTTTAGAGGGGAAAAATGCTCTTTCAGAAAATATACTCTCTAGTTTTTCTGCCGAAGCGCCCAGGGGCATTCTCTGCAGTGCACCAGTGCAGAGGAGGGGAAGCCGCTGAAATGCGCCGTCAGATCCAGCAGGTGAATGAACAGTAGTATTCAGCTCAATGAGCATGACCGTTCGGCTCCGAAGAGAAAATCTGAATGAGTGGTTGCAGCTCCTTTTATACCCGTATGTTCGGGGGAGTGGCATGCAAATACCACTCGCCAATTTTCATTGGCCTTTTATCAAAGACCAGAGGTGTCTCGGGCTCCCAAGAGTGACCCCTAGTGTCACTACATCGACACCAACGTCGAGTGAGTGACAGATAGGGAACTGTGCATCATTCATTGAGTGCATGAGTGCATTACTACTTCTGGGCTTAAATGATACAACTATGCAGAACTTTTTATCTTCTCTCTTCGATGTTCTAGTTAACGGCTCATGTGGCCCCTGTACCAAAATAATTGCACACCCCTGCTCAACTGAATATGTAAGACTAATACTGTAAATTGGCAAGCAGATTTCCTTGAATCCCATCAAACACACAAAAATCCCTGCAGTTTGTGAACACACAATTGCTGCAGCAAAACTTATAAATGTGTATGATTGTGCAAATCAGTGTTCTAATCTGCACGCGCAGCATTTTGCTGTCATTTTCAGCGACAGATCATGTGAAAAATACGAAGCAATAAATGTTTTGTACATTAAAAAAACTGTTATTTACGTTGTTTTAGTAGCATTTAAACATCATTTAATATATTTTAAAAAATACATCTCCACTTTATACAGAGCACCTCCACTATTTTCAGAAGCACCCTCAGTGATTTTGATCTGGAACCGGGCCTGATATATATATATATATATATATATATGGGTGATTCTATAATTGCAGGTACATTTGGTGTCCAAAGTAATTATTCTTTTCTTCTTTTTTTAAATGGCTATATTTTTAATTATTTAAATAATTTGTTAC
Organism: Myxocyprinus asiaticus; assembly: GCF_019703515.2. Taxonomy (NCBI): domain Eukaryota; kingdom Metazoa; phylum Chordata; class Actinopteri; order Cypriniformes; family Catostomidae; genus Myxocyprinus; species Myxocyprinus asiaticus. The sequence continues at coordinate 46,926,893 of NC_059365.1, forward strand.
TCATTGTCAAGGATCACAAGATGTTACAGGCCATAACAATATAATATTTTCTGTAAAAAGTGTCTTATATAGCTGAAAATCATGATTTCTTGTTGTCCGAATTAGTCAGTGTATTTTTTCCATCATGTACCATTGTGTAATCAAAATATTTTATTTTAATTTTCTCTTGGTAATATTTCATTTATTTTATTTACAAATGCCCTAAATAGTCATTTTCCTAATTCTACATCATTAAATTATTTAAAAAAATATTTTATCTTATAAAAATGTGTGTCCATAAATCTTGCATCAATTCTGTTACCGTACAATGCTTTGTCTTTAAATTGGCGGAATTATCTCCCACAACTATGTAAGACACAGGAAATGATGTCACTTTCCCTCACTGATAGGATCTAAAGCACTGAAAGGTATGTGTGCTCTCTCTGAGAAAATATTTTAATCTAAAAAGTTCTTACGCCAAGAGTTATTTTGTAAAACATCAAAATTGTTACCACAATATCAAAAGGAAAACAGAATTTATCACTGATCACACAGTGGGTTGTTTAAAAGTATTTTAATCATGATTTCATAATTGCCACGTGCTCTTACGCTAGCAAGTGGAGTTTTTGGCTAAAAAGTTTAAAATTGTCAATTCTGTTGCCATCAAACTCTGTTACAAAGGTAGAGTAACAATGTTGACAGTATGTAACAGAATTGACAGTCATGTATGTGTGTGTGTGTGTGAGGGAGAGGGAGAGAGAGAGTGTGTTTCTCTCTCTCTCTCTGTGTGTGTGTGTGTGTGTGTGTGTGTGAGAGAGAGAGAGAGAGAGAGAGAGAGGTAAGAGTGTATGTGTGTTCATGTGAGGTAGAGGGGAGTGTGTGCGTGTGTGTGTGTGTGTGTGTGTGTGAGAGAGAGAGAGGTAAGAGTGTGTTTATGATTGTTCATGTGAGGTAGAGGGGAGTGTGTGTGTGTGTGTGTGAGAAAGAGAGAGAGAGAGAGAGGTAAGAGTGTGTTTATGATTGTTCATGTGAGGTAGTGTGTGTGAGAGAGAGAAAGAGGGTAGTGTGTGTGTGAGAGAGGTAAGAATGTGTGTGTGTGTGTTCATGATTGTTCATGTGAGGTAGTGGGGAGAGTGTGTGTGTGTTTGTGTGACGGAAATGCTACAATCATAATACATCGTACACATGTCTGCTTTAGATATGCCACTCTCAGCTGCTGAGAAGCAGAGGAGGTATCGGGCGAGGCGTGATGCCAACCCAGAGAGAAGAGAAGAGAACTTAGTAAAAGACAGGAAAAGATGGAGGTGCAACAATGAGATGGGGAGAGTCAGATTGGTGGCAGACATAACACCAAGAGAGAGAAGACAACAGAGATACTGGAGGGAGGCACAGGCTGCAAGTAGAGCCAGAAGAGCACAGCATAGAGAACTACTAAGCACACCACAGAGTTCAGAGACCTTACAGTCACCACAGAGTCCTAGAGGCCTACAAAAACATGAAGTGAGGTTGGTAGACACTGTGTATGTTGGTACATACAGCTAAGGGCACCAAAAGTTGATGGAACATGTGTTTAATGAGAAGGTGTAGGGTAGAAAGTGTTGTGCTGTTTTTGTGACACTTTAGAACAGAAAACAAGTATTAGTTGCTAATATATAAGTACTATATAAGTATTGAGTAAGTGCTCAATATGCCTTTTATTGAGTAATGAAAAAATAAAAATATATTTTCAGGCGGAGATCAGGACGAAGGAGAGTACAGTGTAAGACCTCAAAACTGCACAGAGAGATAGAGAAGTTAAAAGAGGCACTGAAAATGCAGTTTAAAAAGACTGACATGTACCGCAAACATTATGAGAGACTGAAAATAGATGGACTTTCTCCTAAAAGTAAGACCAAGAAGTTAGTTGGAAGATCCTACGTCTCTGATAATATCAGGAAAACCCTTAACTACCACCATGCTCTTGTAGACACCATCAAAGAAAAATATAAAAGTTGCACATCAGAGAGATCCAGACAATTTATTTCATAAATTGTGTCCGGTAGAATCGTACGGAAATACAAATTCCAGACAAAGGTTCAGGAAACTCTTGGATTATCGAGGAAGAGGTTTAGGAAAAAGATCAGCAATAAAAAACTTGCCTACAAAAGAAAGAAATACACATCTAAGAGGATAAAGTTACAAAATAGAATGTGCGCTTTCTTCAGTAGAGATGATGTCAGTTGTTTGACTGCAGGCAAACGTCAAACAATTATGGAAATGCCAAAAGTACTTTCTGTTGTGCCCTTAACAATGCAGATACATCAAATGATAATGATCTTACCTGGCCAGCTGGTTTATCGTGATATGAGCTGCTTCTACTCCACAAAGCAAAAATTGGTGTGCCAGTGCCACCATACAAAAACCTTCAATTTTGCAGTTGAGCCTCTTTGAGCAAGTGAAGAGCAAGAGGTGGAAATCCGTTGGGAGTGTCAAGATGTTGTTGGACGTTGGTGTGTCCTGAAATATGATAATGACATCTATCCTGGAACCATTCTCGAAATCAGCGTAACGCATGCAAAGGTCAAGTGTATGCATAACATAGGAAGGAACCGTTTCTTCTGGCCAACAAGAGATGATGTGTTGTGGTATCCTCATGAGGATATTATAAGATTAATTCCATCCCCAACCAAGGTTGCATCACAACATGTTGAAATACAGAAGGAAATATGGGCCAGTATTTCACCAGAATGAGCACATGAATTTTCAGTACAGGCATTCAGATCATACATGATTCTATTTCTATGCCATTTTTGTGAAGACAGGGCTTTTTGATGTTTGAATGATAGTTCTCTTAGAATGTTTGCTCCTAATTATATTATTACATTGATGGAATTGTTAATTGTTTTTGTTACCCTAACTATATTTCCCTATCTGTCACTCACTCGACGTTGGTATCGATGTAGTGACACTAGGGGTCACTCTTGGGAGCCCGAGACACCTCTGGTCTTTGATAAAAGGCCAATGAAAATTGGCGAGTGGTATTTGCATGCCATTCCCCCGGACATACGGGTATAAAAGGAGCTGATATGCAACCACTCATTCAGATTTTCTCTTCGGAGCCGAACGGTCATGCTCATTGAGCTGAATACTACTGTTCATTCACCTCTGCTGGATCTGACGGTGCATTTCAGCGGCTTCTCCCCCTTCTGCACTGGTGCACTGCAGAGAATGCCCCTGGGCGCTTCGGCAGAAAAACTAGAGAGTATATTTTCTGAAAGAGCATTTTTCCCCTCTAAAAGAGTATATATTTCTCTAAAAGAGCGCACACACAGAACGTCTTTTTAAAGACGCGTCTTTTTAAAGATGCTTTTCCGATTGTGTGTTATTCCTGGTTGTGCTCGTTATCTCTCGCCTTCTTCGCCCTCTTGTCTTTCGTGTCTGGGCACTGCTCACGCGGAGACAGTGTTCGTGGATGGTCATGTTCTCATTGCGAGAATATGTCCATGGCAATGTTGCGGTCGCGGCTCGCCTTCGTAAGAAAGTGAGCCACCCCAGAGGCTCCCGCCTCGGTCCTTTTACCCACAGGTATGAAGCTAGCGCGGCTAGCACTGGGGGCGATTTGGGGACCCCAATGGGACCGCCTCTGCCGGGTATCCCCCCGCGGACCTCCCATTCCGCAGCACGCTCGTCTGCCCCGATCAGGCTTCCGGGTGAGTCTGCCGGCTCGTCTCACGGCGAGTTCGACCTCTTATTCGGAGCCCGTGAAAGTGATGAGCTCTCGAGCGCAGCATCAGAGAGCGGGCTCATCCATTCGGAAGTCTCAGCTGGGCTCCTACCTTCGGGGTCGATTGCCCAGTCACAGGCTGACGCGGAGATGACGTCATGCTTTCCCGGGCAGCTGCGAGCGTCGGTTAGAGTGGATTTCACTGCTCTTCCCTGAACCCTTGCGGCTCGGTGATTGGTTCCTGGGCTCGCGGCGCCGCTCAAAGCCACGCCCCGCCCCCGTTCCTTTCTTCCTGGAAGTGCATGAAGAGCTGACAAGGTCGCGGGAGGCACTTTTTACTGCCCGGTCCCGATCTTTTCAGCTTCCCCGCCCTCACTACCCTTGATGGTGGGGCGGCCAAGGGCTATTCGGCAATCCCCCGGTGGATAAAAGCACTCGCGGTGCACCTATGCCCGCAGAGCGCCGCCACCTGGCGGGGGTGCCCAAAGCCCCCGTCCAAGGACTGTAGGTTTACATCGTCTCTGACGGCCAAGGCCTACGGTGCCGCTGGACAAGCCGCCTCCGCCCTGCACGCCATGGCTCTCCTGCAAGTCCGCCAAGGCGCTAAAGGAACTGCACGAGGGTAGTTCCGCCCTGGGATTGATGCAGGAACTGCACTCGGCGACCGACCTCGCTCTCCGAGCGACGGAGGTCACGGCGCAGTGTCTCGGGCGGACGATGGCCACACTAGTGGTCCAGGAGCGCCACCTTTGGCTCAACCTGGTCGAGATGGGTGAGGCCGACAGGACACGATTCCTTGCTGCCCCCATTTCCCAGGCGGGCCTATTCGGTGACACCGTCAAGGACTTTGCCCAGCATTTCTCGATGGTAGAGCAGTAGATGGATGCTAGCCGGCATATTCTGCCCTGGCGCGGCTCAAGATCCCGCACCCCGTCTACTCATCGCCAAGGGCGCCCCCTGCGGTGACTGCACCGGCTCCACCGCAGCCCGCCCCTTCGGCCCGGCCCCGGCGTGGAGCCCACTGCAGGAAGCAGACACCACCCATCTCGCGGCCGCCCAGAACCCATGAAAGGCTTCAAAGCACCCTTGAGATGGGCGACCCAGGGACAACGAAACCCGCTGCTCTGGAACGGGTAAGCAGATCTCCATCTTTTTGTTACCTTTTGCATTTAATTGCGCTGCATGCCCTAGTGGCTGCAGTACTCAAGAACTCAGCAAGAGCAGTTTCCTTGTTTCCTGGGTCACGTATCCGGTGTGTACGGCCGTCATCACGATCACCGTCCACCACTCTATTTGGCAGGTTTGATGCTCCAGCGGCAGTCTCCCGCCCCTGAGCGCCCAGCTGTGGCACAAATCTGCCCCCGATGTGACAGTCTCCACGGGGCTGTTCCGGGGGTGGTCACAAGGAGCCAGGTAAGTGCTTCGATGTCCTTAGACTCAGCACGGCCACGACGTGGTGTGGCACCTCGAGCTCCGCCCCGCCGCGAGGCTCCACCTGCCGGTACGTCTGATGACGTTGTCCCTTTGGTCCCCCTTGCGCGGAACTTGGACGCATGGCTTGCACTTTCCAATCCGTCACGAGGGCTGGTCCAGACCGTCTGACTCGGCTGCGCGATTCACTTCGCCGGGCATCCGCCCAGGTTCAGCGGTGTCCACTTCACCTTGGTGAAAGATGAAAACACTGCTATATTGCGCGGAGATCGCTACCCTCCTACAGAAGGGCGTGATAGAAACTGTCCCTCCAGCCGAGATGAAGAAGGGGTTTTTCAGCCCCTACTTCACCGTACCGAAAAAGGCGGTGGGTTGAGGCCAATCTTGGACCTGTGAGTTCTGAACTAGGCTTTACACAGACTCCCGTTCAAGATGCTGACGTGAAAACACATTCTGGCGAGCGTCCGGCATCAAGATTGGTTCGCGGCATTAGACCTGAAGGATGCGTACTTCCATGCATCGATCCTTCCTCGACACAGACCCTTCCTGCGGTTCGCGTTCGAGGGTCAGGCGTATCAGTACAAAGTCCTCCCTTTCGGCCTGTCCCTGTCTCCTTGCATCTTTACGAAGGTCGCAGAGGCTGCCCTTGCCCCGTTAAGTGAGGTGGGGCATTAGCGTTCTCAACTATCTCTATGACTGGCTAATCCTAGCTCACTCTCGAGATGTGCTGTGCGCACACAGTGATCTGGTGCTCTCACACCTCAGCCGACTAGGGCTTCAGGTCAACTGGGAAAAGAGCAAGCCCCTCCCGGTTCAGAGCATCTCTTTTCTCGGTTTGGAGTTGGACTCAGTCTCCTTGACGGCGCGTCTTACGAACGAGCGCGCCCAGTCGGTGCTGGCCTGTTTGAAGGCGTTCAAACAGGGAACAGCGGTTCCACTGAAACTTTTTCAGAGGCTCCTGGGGCATATGGCATCCTCGGCGGTGGCCACCCCACTCGGGTTGATGCATATGAGGCCGCTTCAGCACTGGCTCCAGACTCGAGTCCTGAGATGGCCATGGCACCACGGGACACACCGCGTGGCCATTATGTTGGTCTGTCACCGACCTCTCATTCCTACGGGCAGGTGTTCCTCTAGAACTGGTCCCCAGGTGCGTTGTGGTCACGACAGATGCCTACAAAATGGGCTGGGGTGCCGTTTGCAATGGGCACGCAGCCGCCGGCCTCTGGATGGGTCCGCGACTGCATTGGCACATCAACTGCCTCGAGTTGTTGGCAATTCTGCTCGCCCTGCGGAGGTTTCGGCCGTTGATCCAGGGCAAGCACGTGTTAGTTCAGACAGACAACACGACAACGGTAGCATATGTCAACTGCCAAGGTGGTTTGCGCTCTCGTTGTATGTCACAACTCGCCCGCTGTCTCCTCCTCTGGAGTCAGCAGCACCTCAAGTCGCTGCAAGCCACTCACATCCTGGGCAACCTCAACACTACGGCGGATGCACCGTCACAACAGGTTACCCTCAGGGGAGAGTGGAGACTCCACCTTCAGGTGGTCCAGCTGATTTGGAGTCGATTCGACAGGCACAGGTGCACCTGTTCGCCTCCCAAGAATCCTCCCACTGCCCGCTCTGGTATGCCCTGACTGAGGCCTCCCTCGGCATAGACGCGCTGGCACACAGCTGGCCCCCTGGCATTTGCAAATATGCGTTTCCCCCAGTGAGCCTGCTTGCACAGACCCTGTGCAAGGTCAGGGAGGACGAGGAGCAGGTCGTCCTGGTAGCACCCTTCTGGCCCGCCCAGACGTGGTGTTCGGACCTCACGCTCCTCGCGACAGCTTCCCCCTGGCAAATTCCCCTGAGGAAGGACCTTCTTTCTCAGGGAAGGGGCACCATCTGGCACCCGCGCCCAGACCTCTGGAATCTCCATGTCTGGCCCCTGGACGGGACGTGGAAGACCTAAGCTGTCACCCACCCGCGATGGTAAACACGATCACTCAGGCTAGGGCTCCCTTTACGAGGCGCCTGTATGCCTTTAAGTGGCGTCTGTTTGCTAAGTGGTGTTCTTCCCGTCGGGAAGACCCCCAGAGATGCGCAGTCAGATCAGTGCTTTCCTTCCTGCAAGAGAGGTTGGAAGGGAGGCTGTCCCCTTCCACCTTGAAGGTGGACGTTGCTGCCATAGCAGCACACCACGACGCAGTCGACGGTAAGTCCTTAGGGAAGCACGACCTGATCATCAGGTTCCTAAGAGGCGCCAGGAGGCTGAATCCCTCCAGGCCGTGCCTCGTTCCCTTATCGGACCTCTGTAGTTCTTCAGGGTCTACAGAGAGCCCCTTTTGAGCCTTTGCAGTCAGTCAAGCTTAAGGCACTCTCCTTGAAGACTGCCCTCCTGACTGCGCTCACTTCCATCAAGAGGGTAGGTGACCTGCAAGTGTTCTCTGTCAGCAAAACGTGCCTGGAGTTTGGTCCAGGTTACTCTCACGTGATCCTGAGACCCTGACCAGGCTATGTGCCCAAGGTTCCCACCACCCCTTTAGGGACTAGGTGGTGAACCTGCAAGTGCTGCCCCAGGAGGAGGCAGACCCAGCCCTGTCATCGCTGTGTCCGGTGCGCGCTTTATGCATCTATTTGGTTCACAAGCAGAGCTTTAGAATCTCTGAGCAGCTCTTTGTCTGCTTTTGGTGCACAGCGGAAAGGAAGCTCTGTCTCCAAGCAGAGGATCGCCCACTGGCTCGTTGACGCCATAACTATGGCATATCTCGCCCAAAACATGCCGCCCCCGGTAGGGCTACGAGCCCATTCTACCCATGGTGTAGTGGCTTCTTGGGCCTCGGCCAGAGGTGCCTCTCTAACAGACATTTGCAGAGGAGCGGGCTGGGCGACACCCAACACCTTTGCAAGGTTCTACAATCTCCGGGTGGAACCGGTTTCATCCCAGGTAGTGGCACGCAACACAAGCGGATAAGCCCAGGATAGCCAGCCGGGTGTATCACTTGCACATAGCGCCTTCCACCTCCTTTTGAGCTGAAGACGTGCGCCGTTAATTCCCAGTAGTGTTCACAAAATTTGTTCCCTGGTTGACTTCCTCCGAGCCCTGTGGCAGTCGAGTTTTCGGAGAGACTCGCTGCCGGCCCAGTACACACGCTAACTAAGAGCCCTGTTCTGGGGTAGGTGCTCCAAATGTGGCGGTTCCCTGTAAGGCTAACCCCATGCGATCTATATCTTCCACTAATTCGTTTCCCTGCTGGCAAACTGCGTCTTCCTTGGGCAGAGCCCCTCTGCCCCAGTCTCCATGTTTGTAGTAACTCCTCCCCCATTGGGCAGGATCTACCTTGAAGGCTCTCCACATGGTTGGAAAGACCATGTGACGTATTCTTCCACTTAAATATCCCCCCCTCTCTTGGGGCGAGGTGTGGTCTCCGCGGTGTCCTCCCCTTGGGAGGGACACCCCCCGACCAGACCTGGTGGCCCGGTCGGATAATCCCCCTTCTTTTTTAGGGAGTGGAAAAAGAGAAGGGGAAAAGAGGCCACGACTGGATTAAGCCTGTCTCTATCTTTGGGTAGTCGACTTGTCCCCAAAAAGGGCCGTTAGACACTCATAACTGTGTTGGGGGAGGTTACGTGTTGACCTGGTGTGCTGGCTATGAGGCACACAGCAAGTCTGCCCACCACACACCGCCAGTTCACGTAACACAGTTCAGCCTTGTGGCGTTTTGTATAGGGACCCCTAGTGTCACTACATCGACACCAACGTCGAGTGAGTGACAGATAGGGAACGTCATAGTTACTGGTGTAACCTCCGTTCCCTGATGGGAATGAGACGTTGGTCCCTCCTGCCACAACGCTGAACTACCCGCTGAAATGGCCGGACCTTATATCGGCTCCTCAGCGTAAAATCTGAATGAGTGGTTGCATACCAGCTCCTTTTATACCCGTATGTCCGGGGGAGTGGCATGCAAATACCACTCGCCAATTTTCATTGGCCTTTTATCAAAGACCAGAGGTGTCTCGGGCTCCCAAGAGTGACCCCTTGTGTCACTACATCGACACGAACGTCTCGTTCTCTCCATCAGGGAACGGAGGTTACACTAGTAACCATGACGTTTTCCATGGTTGTGCAGGGGGGTTCAGGGGGGCAGGGAGGGGGTCAGGGGGGCAGGGGGTTTGTACCCCCCCTAGTCAATTCTGTCAAAGCTGTTACTTTGATCAATTCTATTACTTAAAGGGTCAACTCTGTTTATGAACTATTTTCACAAAAAATTATTAATTTGTTTTTTAAAATCTCATAAATATTATTGATGTATTTTTGCACCCTTATAATATTTCAACAACATTTATTTTTTTTTTTTAATTTTTATTTTTTTTACTGGATATTGTATATAATAATTTTTTTAGATGGAAAATATTTGCTCCTAGTGGACGGTTCTGTGAAGACAGAACCGTCCACTATTCTATAATCACCCATATATGGGTGATTATAGAATCACCCATATATATATATATATAGCCTCTGCACAGACGGGGCAGCTGCGATGACGGGTAAAGTCAAAGGCTTTGTGAGTAAGGTGAAGGAACAGAATTCTGCCATCAAAGCCATTCACTGCCTCTTGCATCGCGAAGCTCTTTTAGCCAAAACAATGCCACCTGAATTAACTGAGGTACTGGAACAGAGTGTGAAGATCGTGAACTTCCCTGAAAACCTGATTATTTTCCATTCTATGCGCAGAGATGGGAGCGGAGCACCAGCACCAGACCTACACAGAGGTGAGGTGGCTCTCACGGGGCAAAGTGCTGTCCCGTTTATATGAGCTGCGGGATGAGGTGAAATCTTTTGCAATGGAATACGAACTGCCTCACAAGAATCTAACTGAGATGACTCGTGGTGGGCAAAGATGGCATATCTCGCTGACATATTCAGCCACCTGAATGAGCTGAACTTTAAAATGCAAAGGAAAACGAGACCATTGTGACTGCGACAGATAAACTGCAGGAGTTCGGTCAAAACTGGCCCTCTGGCGAGAGAGAGTGGTTGGTGGGTCCATTGAAATGTTTCCCTTTACATCGGCGCACACCGCGGGTAAAACGGGATTGCGCAATCTCATATGCAAACACCTGGACACGCTGGAAAAGAGGTTCCTCACCTACTTCCCTTCTGCGAATGTGGAAGACCACGATTGTGTCCGTGCACCATTCCATTCACTCTCTTCCGCACCTGTACAGAAACTGTCACTGAGACAACAAGAGGAATTTGCGGAACTGAAGGTAGATCGCACACTTAAAATTGACTTTCTCGAGTTGCCCCTTGACACATTCTGGTTGAGGGTGGCACAGTAATACCCAAATCTTTCAGACCGTGCCATTGCTATTCTGTTACCGTTCCTGACAACCTACTTGTGCGAGCTGGCCTTTTCATCAATGACGTGCATAAAAAACGAAAGAAGAGAACGCTTGTCGGTGGAGGAGGACATGCGAGTGGCACTGTCAGCTGTTCCTGCACGTATCAAGAAACTCTGTTCTCAGATACATGCTCATTTCAGTCACTAACCAAATCCTGAAAGAATGAGGACCCGTTTTCTCGCACTTCAGCCTAAATATTTTGTTTAATCACTAACTAGTTAAAATGAGCAGAGCTTTGAAAAGTGTGTGTGTGTGTGTGTGTGTGGTTGCCTTGTTGCCTTGGGTTAGTGCTCTTAATGAAAGTGAATGTAACATGCTTTATTGTTCAGTTCATCATTTAAAAGCACTTAAATTATATAATTAACAATAAAATCTGTATTTGTTTTGGTAAAACAAGGTTTCAAGTTCATTTACATTTTTTGATTTGTGTTTCAGAGGCAGCATAGGTTTAATACAATTTATTTCCCATTTATTAGGATGTACGCATCATTGTATTTCGAGAAAACAAAAATGGTGTGCCTTGGAGATTTCATATTTACAAAGGTGTGCCTTGGGACAAAAAAGTTTGAGAACCACTGCTTTAGAGCAGCAACATGCTTGAAGGTTTTAACCCTTGAAGAGAGCAGCATAAACCTTTTCCCATCTGTGATTTAGTGTGTACTTTCTATTGAATGCGTTCACAATAGCCACAATGTCCAAAATGTCCTCACAATATAGTGAAACCTGTAGAAAACCAACTAGTGAGACATTTTAGGTGGTCCTCACTAGTAAAAAAAAAAAAAGGCTCATAAATCGGCCAAATCATGTTTAGCTTTAAGTCTACTAGGATGCACAGGTTTCTGTGAGGGTTAGGGGATATAAAATATTTTTAGCCTTCTATGAAATCAATGGAAGTCTATGAGATGTCCTCACTATTATAGTGAAACAAGTGTGTGTGTGTGTAAGCATATATGTATTAATAACTTTACCATACGTTATAACATTTTTACTCATACATTTAAAACTAATCGTCTTTCCCTATAGTTGATATGTTACCACGCTGAAACAATTGTTATTGGCAATTGCTAATGATTGGTTAATCTGAATGTCATTCAGGAAACTAGCCAATGAGAACTGTTCGCGCCTCTCATCGGTCTTGTTTGAAAATACGTCTGTTTGAGTGGGTGTGTGCTGCTGCTGCCATCTGTACTGCTACTCGCCACGGTCCACTAGTAATGGCTGTTAACTGGATTATTTTACATCTTCCTGCTAAATTCTTATTTTGAGCGAATTTGAGTTGTTGGATGTCAGCCGAGAACAAAAAAATGGAATATGGTCACAGAGGAAGACATAGATGGGAGCTGTTTGATCACGTAAGTTAAGTGAACTTATATCTTGCAAAAAATATGACGATATCATGTAAGAAAACATTTTCCCTGTTATGTTTTGTTTTCATACGTTTACTTTATGTAGCCCAGTCTAAAAATGGGGAAAACAGACGAGATGTGTGAAAGTTGTAGCCAGAGTGTAATTATGCCCATTAAGAGTTTCACCAACGGGTAACGGACATATCGCAACCTGCAGAAGGTAAATACCTCTGTATGTGTATATTTACTTCTTCATCAAGGTGTCGTGTGTTGTCGTGTGTTGCTAATTGAGATATTAGTACATATTTCAATGTAGTAGTAGCCAGTGTTGCTGTGTGTTGCTAGTATGTGTTAATGTTGTCAGCTACTTTAAAGTTCAAACGAACTTGGTATGAATTTGAGAGGTAAAGTAACGTTAATGTTTACTTGATTGTGTTATAACGACATTGCTACAGCCTTCCTTCTGTTTTAAGCCAGTAATTAAGTAAATCTGTCAATTCACTGAAAAGTTTTAATGTAGTGTAACTTACATTTATGATCACATCGCGTGTGTGTGAGAGACAACAAACATTGTGTATACTGTTAGAAATTAAATGTACATAGTTGGCAACCATTGCCACCATGTACAATGACTGGTGGTATGGTAAGTTGACAGTCACTTAATTTGTAAACAGATGTCATGTGTATTGTGTTGATTCATGTCTTTTATTTTGAAATTCTAGTTCCTGGTTCATGTCATGTGTTCCTGCTTCCCTTGTCATGTGATTTCTGTTTTCCCTCCATGTTCTTGTGTCATGTTTTCATTGGGTTATTGTTTAATTAGCTTGTTATGAGTTCTGTTTGTTCATTGGTTTATGTTCTCCCATGTCTTGTATTTAAGCCCTCATCTTTTCATTGTCTAGTGGTGAAGTATTGAATGTGATGGTATGTGTTTAGTATGCTGTAGTCAAGTCAAGTCAAGTTTATGTCAAGCCAAGTTTCAAGTTTATGATTGCTTCATGTTTGTAGTTAGGGTGTTTCACGTTTATTAATAAACTGCACTTGGGTTCTTCATCTTCACGTCTTCGTCATTGCCATCATTGCCGCAGCCAACAACGTTACAACAGATTACAGCACAACTACAATAGGCATACACATCTGACTGTTAAGGAGTACTGCTGTATTTATTGGACCAGAAAAAATATATATGTTTATCAAAGGTGTGGTGTGCAGTTACTGATCTCTCAACAGAATGGAAGTTATTAATTAATGTCCAGTATTCCAAGGTAATAGCTCTGAGATACAGTATAATTGACAATATTCTTCACTGTGTCCAACTGTACTTCACACAGCAAATGACCACAGCAGTGCATCACCTGTGAGATTATGAGAAGGCTGAAGAACCAGGAGTGACAAGATATCACCGGATGGTGGGGTACAGCATTAAACCCAGGGACACGTAAGCAAACAGAGGCAAGACATACAGAGATTGGATTTGTTCTTACTAATTTGTTTCATGAAACCAAGTTCCAATTCATTTAATTTTCATTTGTATAGCACCATCTCATACAAAATAGTTCAATGTGCTTTACATAAAAACAGCAAAAATGTAATTATAAACAGAAACATTCATGCATACATACACATAAATACACATACAAGCATACAGTGCATTCAGAAAATATTCAGACCCCTTTGTAAAAAGGGATCATTTTTTATCCGTTCCGGAGTGGAACTTCAATAAATTGCCCTTGAAGGTCTCTGCATTGTTCATAATTCTTTTTTTATTTTATTTTTTTATTTTCTCCACTTTTTCTCCCCAATTTGGAATGCCCAATTCCCAATGCGCTCTAAGTCCTTGTGGTGGCATAGTGGCTTGCCTCAATCCGGGTGGCAGAGGACGAATCTCAGTTGCCTCTGCGTCTGAGACCGTTAATCCACGCATCTTATCACGTGGCTTGTGGAGAAATCACATGGAAACATAGCGCGTGTGCAGGCTTCACATTATTCTCTGCAGCTTCCACGCACAACTCACCACGTGCACCATCGAGAGCGAGAACCACATTATAGCGACCACGTGGAGGTTACCCCATGTGACTCTACCCTCCCTAGCAACCGGGCCAGTTTGGTTGCTTAGGAGACCTGGCTGGAGTCACTCAGCACACCCTGGATTTGATCTCACGACTCCAGGGGTGGTAGTCAGCGTCTTTACTCGCTGAGGTACCTAGGCCCCCACCTCTATAATTCTTAATTGGAAGACGTTTGGAACAACCAGGACTCTTCCTAGAACTGTCCGCCTGGCCAAACTGAGCAGTCGGGGAGAAGGGACTTGGTAAGAGAGGTGACCAAGAACCTGATGGCCACTCTGGTTGAGCTCCAGAGGTTGAGTTCTCCTCACACATGAAAGCCCTCTTGAATTTGCAAAAAAGCAGAAACAAGATTCGCTGGTCTGTTTGGCCTCAATCCCAAAAGTATCCTACACGATTTCAATACTATCCCAACGGTGAAACATGGTGGTGGTAGCATCATGCTGTGGGGGTGTTTTTCAGCGGCAGAGACTGGGGGACTGGTCAGGGTAGAAGGAAAGCTGAACACAGCATAATACAGAGATATCCTTAATGAAAACCTGGTCCAGAGCGCTCAGGTCCTCAGACGGGGCCGAAGGTTCACCTTCCAACAGGACAATGACCGTAAGCACACAGCCAAGACAACGCAAGATTGGCTTAGGAACAACTCTGTGAATGTCCTTGAGTGGCCAAGCCAGAGCCCGGACTTGAACCCAATCGAACATCTCTGGAGAGACCTGAAAATGGCTGTCCAGAACTTGAGAGGATCTGCAGTGAAGAATGGCAGAAAATCCCCAAATCCAGGTGTGCAAAGCTTTTTGCATCATACAAAAAAAGTATTGAGGTCTCAATCACTGCCAAATGTTCTGAATACTTACGTCAATGTGATATTTCAGTTTTTTCTTTTTAATATATTTGCAAAGTTATCACAAATCTGGTTTTTGCTTTGTCATTATGGGGTAGGGAGGCTGGTCATTTCCACAAAATTATCCAGGGAAGTAGCTCTGCAATCCAATGGCCACTGAAATATGCATTCTGGGTAAAAACCTTTAACTTGGACTCTTTTAAACTTAAAATATGCACATTTGATAGCTGAATTAAAATGGACGTGATAAAACACTTGACATAACATGGCACCAGTGGATGATAAAATTATCAGACAGGTAGCCATGTGAGTAAATTATGATCTGGACAAGTCATTGTCATTTCAATGCAAATTAGCAGGTTATAAAAAAAAAAAAAAAAAAAAAACATTTATTTTTTTTTTTTTTTACAAATTTTTCCTTTAACTACACAGAAATATATGCTATGGCTTGTACTTGTGTTAGAGAGATGTTATGTACACTACTGGTCAAACGTTTTGAAACACTTATTCTTTATTATATACAGGTGCATCTCAATAAATTAGAATGTCGTGGAAAAGTTCATTTATTTCAGTAATTCAACTCAAATTGTGAAACTCGTGTATTAAATAAATTCAATGCACACAGACTGAAGTAGTTTAAGTCTTTGGTTCTTTTAATTGTGATGATTTTGGCTCACATTTAACAAAAACCCACCAATTCACTATCTCAAAAAATTAGAATATGGTGACATGCCAATCAGCTAATCAGCTCAAAACACCTGCAAAGGTTTCCTGAGCCTTCAAAATGGTCTCTCAGTTTGGTTCACTAGGCTACACAATCATGCTGATCTGACAGTTGTCCAGAAGACAATCACTGACACCCTTCACAAGGAGGGTAAGCCACAAACATTCATTGCCAAAGAAGCTGGCTGTTCACAGAGTGCTGTATCCAAGCATGTTAACAGAAAGTTGAGTGGAAGTGTGGAAGAAAAAGATGCACAACCAACCGAGAGAACCGCAGCCTTATGAGGATTGTCAAGCAAATCGATTCAAGAATTTGGGTGAACTTCACAAGGAATGGACTGAGGCTGGGGTCAAGGCATCAAGAGCCACCACACACAGACGTGTCAAGGAATTTGGCTACAGTTGTCGTATTCCTCTTGTTAAGCCACTCCTGAACCACAGACAACGTCAGAGGCGTCTTACCTGGGCTAAGGAGAAGAAGAACTGGACTGTTGCCCAGTGGTCCAAAGTCCTCTTTTCAGATGAGAGCAAGTTTTGTATTTCATTTGGAAACTAAGGTCCTAGAGTCTGGAGGAAGGGTGGAGAAGCTCATAGCCCAAGTTGCTTGAAGTCCAGTGTTACGTTTCCACAGACTGTGATGATTTGGGTTGCAATGTCATCTGCTGGTGTTGGTCCATTGTGTTTTTTGAAAACCAAAGTCACTGCACCCGTTTACCAAGAAATTTTGGAGCACTTCATGCTTCCTTCTGCTGACCAGCTTTTTAAAGATGCTGATTTCATTTTCCAGCAGGGTTTGGCACCTGCCCACACTGCCAAAAGCACCAAAAGTTGGTTAAATGACCATGGTGTTGGTGTGCTTGACTGGCCAGCAAACTCACCAGACCTGAACCCCATAGAGAATCTATGGGGTATTGTCAAGAGGAAAATGAGAAACAAGAGACCAAAAAATGCAGATGAGCTGAAGGCCACTGTCAAAGAAACCTGGGCTTCCATACCACCTCAGCAGTGCCACAAACTGATCACCTCCATGCCACGCCGAATTGAGGCAGTAATTAAAGCAAAAAGGAGCCCCTACCAAGTATTGAGTACATATACAGTAAATGAACATACTTTCCAGAAGGCCAACAATTCACTAAAAATGTTTTTTTTTATTGGTCTTATGATGTATTCTAATTTTTTGAGATAGTGAATTGGTGGGTTTTTGTTAAATGTGAGCCAAAATCATCACAATTAAAAGAACCAAAGACTTAAACTACTTCAGTCTGTGTGCACTGAATTTATTTAATACACGAGTTTCACAATTTGAGTTGAATTACTGAAATAAATGAACTTTTCCACGACATTCTAATTTGAGATGCATCTGTATATATATATATATATATATATATATATATATATATATATATATTATTATTTTTTTTTCACATTTTAGAATAATAGTAAAGTCATCAAAACTATGGAATAACATCAATGGAACTATGGGAATTATGTTGTGACTAAACAAAATCCAAAATAAATCAAAACTGTGTTATATTTTAGCATCTTCAAAGTAGTCACCCTTTGCCTAGAATTTTCAGAAATGTACTCTTGACATTTTCTCAACTTCTTGAGGAATCACCCTGGGATGCTTTTTAAACAGTATTGAAGGAGTTTCCATCTATATGCTGGGCACTAATTGGCTGCTTTTCTTTATTATTTGGTCCAAGTCATCAATTTCAAAAACTTTTTTTATTTTTTAATAAGGAAATAAATTTTATATGGTGGCACAATTATATTTTAGTCTACAAAACATATTTCAAACATTTAAGCATACGCCTTCAGATTTTTAAGATCATGAGAAACATTTCAGTCAAGCTTTCAAAACTTTTGACTGGTAGTGTATGTGTAGCTGCCTGTTCCTTTGAGCAATTTTTACATTCCCATTTCCAACACTGGTAACTGCTAATGATAAGATACTTGCTTACATTTTTTTTAGATCAAGCATTGGAACAAGGTTTACGGGGGAGAACAGATACCCAACAGAGAGACAAGTCCATCACTAGTAAGTATCAACTGCAATACTATATAAGATAGGATATTAGTCATCATCATCATCAATCCTTTATTTAATTTTCAGGAGAACATTAAGGGAAAGACCCTCATGACCCTCAGACATGTTATAACAGGGTAAACGCAGCTGCAGTTAATACATTTATTAGATGGTTGGTTTTATTTTGGTGTACCAATTGGCAATATTTATTTAGCTACAACTGTGTTTACCTCACTATGATACATATGTGAAAAGTGTCCATTGTTGTGAATCCACGTCTTCCTTCTTTTTGTGGTTCACATCTTTCTGACAGGGGTGTTAAGACATGCATTAGGTGCATGGTTAAATTGGTAAACATTTAATAACTAACACTCTCAAAGCTGACAGTACTCTGTATTCACATTGCCAAATTGTCTCATAATGGCAAATGTTGGTACAAACAATTTAAATAAAGTTTGTTTAAACTTGTTTAAAGGAATGGTAAATGAAATCCTACTTTTTAAGGACTTTTCAGTGAATCTTAGATGCACCAAGGATCCAGCTGATTACTGGTATTTGAGGAGGATTGTTCTTTATCTGCTTTATCTGTCACTTCTGGTACAGATTAATTTTTTTTATTTTTTTTTTTTAATGTTTTGATACTACTTATTAATACACTGTATGGTTAGGTTCTGAATTAAAAGACAGTGTAATGTTTGTCCATATATATTAGAACTATACGGAGCCCCCAGGGGTCAGGAGAATTTTGTGGAAAACAACATAAAACTAAATTGGAAATACAAGCTAAAAAACAAAAGACCACAACCCCCTCAGCTCAGTGAAATCATGACCTCATCATGATAGTAACCCTAACAGACAAGATAGACACATAATACATTATTCACGTAAAATAACAGTGTTTCTCTAGAACTTTTAGTTCCATCACTGAATTGAAGGTATTTGATCATAATAATTCAGGAAATACCTGTAAAATAACAGTGTTTCTCTGCAAAACCTTTAATGAAAATTTCTGTAAATGTATTGTTTTGCACTTTATTTGAATAAGGATATTTTACTTTGATTAGATGGTAAGCAAACAATCAGTTCTCGTAGTCAATGTATTGAATACAGGAGTAAAGACCTTAGCGAACTTGACAAGGGCCAAATTGTTATGGCCAGATGACTGGGTCAGAGCATCTCTGAAACAGCAAGTCTTGTGGGGTTCTCCCGGTGAATAGTGGTGAGTTATTGACTGTGGTCCGAGGAGGGACAAACCGGCTTCAGGGTGTTCATCGACGCACGAGGGCAATGAAGGCTATCCTGTCTGGTCCAAACCGTCTGGTCTACTGTGGCACAAGTCACAGAATATTTTAATGATGGTTATGGGAGTGGGGGCCTGGGTAGCTCAGCAAGTAAAGACGCTGACTACCACCCCTGGAGTAAGTCCCATTTTCTTTTACATCACGTGGATGGCCGTGTACGTGTGCACTGTTTTCTGGGGAAGTGATGGCACCAGGATGCACTGTGGGAAGACGACAAGCCGGGGAGGGAGTGTGATGCTCTGGGCAATGTTCTGCTGGGAAACCCTGGGTCCGGCCATTCCTGTGGACATCAATTTGACACATACCACCTACCTAAACATTGTTGCAGACCAGGTACACCCCTTCATGGCAATGGTTTTCCTGATGGCAGTGGCCTCTTTCAGCAGGATAATGCACCCTGCCACACTGCACACATTGTTTGGGAATGGTTTGAGGAACATGATGAAGAGTTCAAGGTGTTACCCTGGCCTCCAAATTCCCCAGATCTCAATCCGACTGAGCATCTGTGGGATGTGCTGGACCTACAAGTCCAATCTACGGCATCTCCACCTAACAACTTACAGGGCTTGATGGATCTGCTTTTAATGTCTTGGTGCCAGATACCACAGGACACCTTCAGGGGTATTGTAGAGTCCATGTCTCGGCTGGTCGGTGCTGTTTTGGCGGCACGCAGACGACCAACAGAATATTAGGTAGGTTGTCAAAAAATATATACACCGATGACCACATTATGTCAAGTTTGTTCAGTAAAAACATTTAAACATTCTTAAAACAAGATCAATTTACTTGTAAGCAAAATGACGTATGATATTTCTCTTGTTTTCAGAGAAATCTAACAAAAATGATTAACTTTCATGCTTATAACAAAAAAAAAAAAAAAACAAAACTATTTGCCAAAGGGGAAAGAAAAAAACTAAACCCCTCTAAATGTAGTTAGATTTATCTGAGAACAAGACTTAATATCTAGTGTAATTTTGCTTGTTAAGGATGTTTGGATAGTTTTACTCAAAAATAAGACAGCAATACTCCGTTGGACATTTTTTTTTTTTTTTTTTTTTTTTTGCAGTGCAAACATTTTTCCTTATGAGGAAATTTTTTTAGGTAGCAAACTGGTAATTACAAGGGTATTATGCTATAAATGTGGTTTATGAGGACATTGCTAGTGTCCCCATAATTCAAATCGCTTAAAAAACATACTAAACTATGTTTTTTGTTTTTTTAAACGTAAAAATGCAGAAAGTTTTTTGTGAGGGTTATGTTTAGGGGAAGGGTTAGGGGATAGAATCTATAGTTCATACAGTATAAAAATAATTGTCTATGGAGAGTCCTCATATAGATAGCCGCATCAACGTGTGTGTCCACACAGGTCACTGCTGATGTTGAATATGAATATCTTGTCAATTACAGCCAGTAATACACTGAAATTGCACGAATTAGGCAGTGTTTCATTAATTGCAATCCCAAGATTTTAACAGCCACTGAAATAAGTTGGCTCCTTGCAGCCTTTAATTGAGCCAAGTGAGGTCACAGAAGAGCTTGTTTGATATAATCTATCTGTGACAACTCTCACAGGATGAGATTGTTTTACAGGAAAGTGTGTCATGGGTCAACTTATTGCATTATTAATGAGTCTGCAATACAAAAATTGGCTTTCTCCACCATTAATCCAACACAATACTGCCATCTCTAAATACAGTACAGCTATTTTCAAGAACATGCCAAAAAATTAATCACGCATAAAATAAAGTGTTGTTCATATGACCTTTTTACTTTGGCAGGAAATCATTTAGCAAATTGCCTCTCCTGGAAAGAACGAAATGAAGTAGCACATGAACATCAGAAATCAAAACTGTTGCTTTCCCCTTATGTCCACCAGAGGTCACATTCACCCCAATACTGATCTCTGTTTACCATGACTACCGGCATACATGTCTCTTATTAGTTAATCAGTGTTTATACACAGTGGGGGTCTGGAAATCTGGAATTTCTATTTAAACTTGGGAATGAACAGTATATTAAATTTAAGATGAAAGTATTGTTTTTTTCATATGACTTTAGCAATCCTGCTGACACCCTACATCAGTTGGTTCGTGACATGTAACCTGAACCTGACCTGCTGAAGTTTACTTTTGAAACATCACATTTCAACCCAAAGCAGGATTTGAACAGAGAACAATCCAATCCTGGAATTAACATCTCTACTTCCTGATACTGAATTTACCCATGTGTTTATACAGCATGTTGTTAATCGATTGATAGCAGTGCTTATTTAATGCAGACCACTGCCTGGATATAACAGCTCTCAAAGATTTGATTGAGTATAATCTATATACTACTGCCAGAATACACAACCTTTGACATTTCACAAACACACTGAGCTAGTTTTGGCTAACAATGTAATACAAACTAAAGAGCATTCATACAGCTGCTGTTTCAGGGTCATTTCGTTTTCTGACAAGCATTATAATACTGGACAGGAAACAAAGTGAGGAAGTAATTTAGCTGTAACTATGAATTTCACTCAATCAAACAAAAATGCTCTATAATTGATTTGATTTCTTCTGACTACTCTGCTGTTCTTTTGAGTTTGGAATGTTTAGATAATGGAAAACAAGATTGATTCTCTTCTTTTGCTCTTAATTTGTCTATTGTGTAATGATGTGTGTGGCCCAATCAAAGGAGTCCTCATTCCTTTTCTTCAGTTTGTGTTGAAAGCCAATCCTGCCAAACATCACTTGAAATAACTGTGTTTCTGTGAAGTTCCACTGCAGGTCTCCAAACTGTACTGGTGATGCACTCAACTTGGATGAAGTATACAAAATAATCTTTTATTTCATACTGACTAATTTCAACCCAAAACAGGATTTGAAACAATCTTTAATGTTTTATTAAAAATAATAATATATATAGCCACAAGTGGCAATCATCGAGGGCCAAGCACACAGTAGCCCCATATTTGGTTTTTGATAGGATGAAAATGAGAGTGTGAGGGACATAAATGTGATGTCTTGGAGATGAATGCAAGACTTATATTTTTTTGGTTGCCATGGTGTTATCAAAATGAAAGTCTAGTCATAATGTTGTTGTAACAAACTAAACGCCAGGAGGGGGAGGACACAGGGAACCGGTTTCTTCCATTCACAGGTAAGGCTTTTAATTAATAAACTCAGCACTTTACAGCTTCACAATAATACAGCAGCTTCACAGCTGGTATATCTTTTATACTGCTCTTCCCAAGCTCACTGCAATTGGAAACAGGTGTCAATCATTATCTGGCTCAGGTGTATGCACCCTTACCACTTTCTCTCTCTCCGGACGAGTGCTCGACCATGCCCCCCGCTGCCACAGTTGTGTTACATGAAACTAGGCTGTGGGATATTTCTACTTGATATCTTTGATGTTTGATCATAATGGCATTTAATTGCATGATGGTCATAATATTATAAGAAAACAAAATTGGAACAATCTGTAACATTGTAGGCAGGCAAACAGGAGTAAGATGAAGATGAGATGATGTGAAGAACCCAAGTGCAGTTTATTTACAAGACGTGGAAATCCAAAATGTGAAACAAAATACAAAGACTAGACTTGACTACAAATTGAATAAACTATGAAATGAAACCATGAACGAGAACATGAAATGAGAGCTATGAATAAGAACATGAACAATAACTAGACCATGAACAAGAGCATTACACAACCACAATACCTGACAAAATAGCAAACACGAGGGCTTAAATACATGGACATGGGTAACTACATGACATAGACAAACCAATGACGAGAATAAACTAATGAACATGATAACAAGACTAATAAACAGGAACCAATAATAAAACAGAACTGATAATAAGATAACAAGACACTCTGAGACCAGATACTCACAGTGACAGGAACAAATGAGGGGAACAGGAAATCACATGACAAGGACACATGACCAGAAACAGGGCCAGGAAGTAAACTAATTTCAAAATAAAAAGGCATGAAAACAAAACATCAACAAAAACACATTTAAACATGACATTTGGGCTCCCGACATTGGGCTCCTGATGCCCAAACATAAACAAAACTAACAATAGGGAGCTGGGGGGGGTGGGGTCCTTGAGGCATGGCCTGGCAAGACAGGGCATGGAGCATGGCCTGGCGAGACAGGGCGTGGAGTAGGAGACCAGGACAGAGCCGATGGTGGCTTTGGTGGTGGCTCCAGGTAGGGAGCGGGGTCAGGCAGTTTGGGGGATGACCACAGGGCAGGGTCAGGAGGCCTGGGAGGTGGCCATAGGGCAGAGGGGACAGAGTTCTGGGCTGCGGCTGATGGACAGGGTTCAGGAGGGAGCGGCTCACAGGGCGGAGCCGTGGAAGTCTCAGGGACTGGTCGCAACAGGGGAACAGTCTTAGTGGTCATGGACACAGGCAGCAATGGGGAATGGCCTCCGTGGTCGTGAACACTGCTGTGGCAGGCTCAGGGGTCATGGAGACTCGGCATGATGGGATAGGAGTGCCGACTTGACAAGGTGGGGCTGACGTGGTGACATGGCAAGGCGAGGCCACTTGAACAGGCATGGCAGGTGGGTCAGCATTGCATGACGAGGTAGATGTGGCAACAGGGGGTTCAGGGAACAGCGGAGGGTTCCACTCTAGCCAACGCTCGCGGCTGCCCGGCAAAGCATGTCATCATCTCTGCGTCAGCCTGTGACTGGGCAATTGTCCCCGAAGGGAGGAGCCCAGCTTAAGCTTCCGCGTCCAACTGGATGAGCCTGCTCTCTGATGCTGCGCTCGAGATCTCATCACTTTCGCGGGCTCCGAATAAGAGGTCGAACTCGCCATGAGATGAGCCGGTGGACTCATCCGGAAGGCCGATTGGGGCAGACGAGCGTGCTGGGGAATGGGAGGAGGGATACCCGGCGGAGGCAGTCCCATTGGGGTCCCCAAATCGCCCCCAGTGCTAGCCGCGCTGGCCTCATACCCGTGGGTAAAAGGACCAAGGCGGGAAGCCTCTAGGGTGGCTTGCTTTCTTACGAAGGCGAGCCGTGACCGCATCGTTGCCATGGACATGTCCTCGCAATGAATACATGACCATCCACAAATGCTGTCTCCACGTGAGCAGTGCCCAGACACGGAAGATAGTGATCTTGACCGTCAGAAGGCGAGAGATAACGAGCGCAACCAGGAATAACACACAATCGGAAAGGCATCTTTAAAAAGACGCGTCTTTAAAAAGACGTTCCGTGTGTGCCGCTCTTTTAGAGAAATATACTCTTTTAGAGAAATATACTCATTTCTGCCAAAGTGCCCAGGGGCATTCTCTACAGTGCACCAGTGCAGAGGAGGGTGAAGCCGCTGAAATGCGCCATCAGATCCAGCAGAGGTGAATGAACAGTCGTGGGAATTCAGCTCAGTGAGCATGACCGTTCGGCTCCGAAGAGAAAATCTGAATGAGTGGTTGCATACCAGCTCCTTTTATACCCGTATATCCGGGGGAGTGGCATGCAAATACCACTCGCCAATTTTCATTGACCTTTTATCAAAGACCAGAGGTGTCTCGGACTCCCAAGAGTGACCCCTAGTGTCACTACATCGACACAACATCGAGTGAGTGACAGATAGGGAACTTCGTTCACGAACTAGATGACTGAGTCATTCATTTAGTTTGCTAACTAATATACCAGTACATTCAGTTCCTTCATGAACGAGACGTCTTATCTCGTTCAGACTCAAATGACCGAATCGACTGGTTCAGTAAAGGGGTGTATTCGTTCAGTGAGTGAAACCAATGATATGCTCCTTCACAGCCTGCACTCAAATGCTATTGTCTCATGCTATAGTCAGACTTTACAGGCAAGAAAAGCAGTAGAGCTCATTGGCTTCGAAAGGTAGAGACGTCAGTGAAAGAGAAATATGTGTCAGTGTATGGAGGTGTACGAGAATGATTTGTTCACTAGTGATGGGTCGTTTACGAACGAGTCGGCTCTAAGAGTAGTAGGTAGTAGTAGGTGAACGTTGGGAGCTGGCTCGCATTTCAAAGAGCCGAATCTATTTATAAAAATATAAAAAATTAAGATATGAATAATCAAAAGATTTAAATTAATAGAATTAATGAATTCAAAGAAGAAAAAAGAAATAAAATAATATAGGCCTAAATGCTCAAGCTCACACACATTCGTTCTGACTGTCTGCTCAGACTAACAGCCTCACCTGTTGTTCCTGTCAATCAGACACGTAGTGTCAACCAATGAACCAAAGATGCGTGAGGGAGGGCGGAGCCAACTTATTATGTTGTTCAGATTGTATTCGTTTTGAATTGTTACATTTATATGCACTTTGTTTATATACATTAAAAAATATATATATTTAAATGCATGTGTAATTGCATCCTTTTTTAAATGTATTTCAATTTGTGGGATGCTGCAGTTTTGCAAATTTTTCTTTATTTTTCTTTGATATGGTGCAATATTCTATTATGCTGTTCAGATTGTATTCATTTTGAATGGTTAGATTTATATGCACTTTGTTTATATACATTAAAAAGTTATACTTTAAATGCAAATGCAAACCAATGCATTTTTAAATACATTGTGGTTAAGGTAGAGTATGATTTTATTTAATAATTTAATTAGAATTGTTTTAACACCAATCATAGTCAAACTATTGCAAACTGTTTGACTTTAAAAAATACAAAATCTATTTTAAAGAGCCGTTTGGGAGCCAAAAGAGCCGGCTCTTTTTGGTGAGCTGAGCCGAACGAACTGGCTCACTGAAAAGAGCCGGAATGCCCATCACTATTGTTCACCTAAAAGATTAGCTCAAAAAGTCTGGTTCGTTCACAAACATAAAATCACCATTATACAGTATTAGGTAAATTATGACTGGAATCTCAGTTAGGCATATGATACATTGGATTCTCCTCAGAACTTTTTATTGCACATACATCTGCACTTTTGTAAAGTACAATTGATTAAAGATGAATGGCTTAAAAAAACAGGCTCCATGTTCACCAGAGGTAACACTAATCACCCTCATGGTGACTTCACACAAATCACAACTATCAAACAGCTACAACAAAACAACAACAATAGTCATAACAATTAAAACTATATACATTTTTAATGACAGTGATTTTTTTACTACATAGGTTCCCTTGTTTTGACCAAACATACATAATTTATTCAAGCGCAAGGGCTTATGGGGATTCCACACAGCCATGATTTTGTGCTTTATTATTTTAAGTTAGTAGTACTCGAAGCCAAAATTTAAAGAACATATATATTTGAGTTATGGTTCCAAAATGTGACATTTTAAGTACTGTTTAATTATGACCACTTTTTTTTTTTTTATCCAAAACTTTAAGATTTAGAGAGTAACAGTGACATAATTAAAACTAATAAGAATAGTAAAAATTTAAGCTTAAGCTGAGTTTGAATAACTATTTATTTATTTTTTTACAATCTGAGATAACTAAACTAAACTAAAGAAACGTCCCTTTTTTCAGGACACTGTATTTTAAAGATAATTTTGTAAAAATCCAAATAACTTTACAGATCTTTATTGTAAAATGTTTAAACAATGTTTTCCATGCTTGTTCAATGAACCATAAACAATTAATGAACATGCACCTGTAGAACGGTCATTAAGACACTAACAGTTTACAGACAGTAGGCAATTAAGGTCACAGTTATAAAAACTTAGGACACTAAAGAGACCTTTCCACTGACTCTGAAAAACATCAAAAGAAAGATGCCCATGGTCCCTGCTCATCTGCATGAATGTGCCTTAGGCATGCTACATGGAGGCATGAGGACTGCAGATGTGGCCAGGGCAATAAATTGCAATGTCCATACTGTAAGACGCCTAAGACAGCACTACAGGGAGACAGGAAGGACGGCTGATCCTCCTAGCAGTGGTAGATCATGAAAACAACACCTGCACAGGATCGGTACATCCGAATATCACACCTGCGGTACAGGTACAGGATGGCAACAACAACTGCCTGAGTTACACCAGGAATGCACAATCCCTCCATCAGTGCTCAGACTGTCCGCAATATGCTGAGAGAGGCTGGACTGAGGGCTTGTAGGCCTGTTGTAAGGCAGGTCCTTACCAGACATCACCGGCAACAATGTTGCCTATGGCCACAAACCCACCTTTGGTGGAACAGACAGGACTGCCAAAAAGCGCTCTTCACTGACGAGTCACGGTTTTGTCTCACCAGGGGTGATGGTCGGACTCACGTTTATCATCGAAGGAATGAGCGTTACACCGAGGCCTGTACTCTGGAGCGGGATCGATTTGGAGGTGGAGGATCTGTCATGGTCTGGGGTGGTGTGTCACAGCATCATCGGACTGAGCTTGTTGTCATTGCAGGCAATCTCAATGCTGTGCATTACAGAGAAGACATCCTCCTCCCTCATGTGGTACCCTTCCTGCAGGCTCATCCTGACATGATCCTCCAGCTTGACAATGCCACCAGCCATACTGCTCATTCTGTGTGTGATTTCTTGCAAGACAGGAATGTCAGTGTTCTGCCATGGCTGGCGAAGAGCCCGGACCTCAATCCCATTGAGCACATCTGGGACCTGTTTGATCAGAGGGTGAGGGCTAGGGCCATTCCCCCCAGAAATGTCCGGGAACTTGCAGTTGCCTTGGTGGAAGAGTGGGGTAACATCTCACAGCAAGAACTGGTAAATCTGGTGCAGTCCATGAGGAGGAGATGCACTGCAGTACTTAGTCAGTATCTGGTGTGGCCACCAGATGCATTGTTACTTTTGATTTTGACCCCCCCCCCCCCCTTTGTTCAGGGACACATTATTCCATTTCTGTTGGTCACATGTCTGTGAAACTTGTTCAGTTTGTGTCTTAGTTGTTGAATCTTTTTATGTTCATACAAATATTTACACATGTTAAGTTTGCTGAAAATAAAAGCAGTTGAAAGTGAGAGGACGTTTCTTTTTTTTTTTTTGCTGAGTTTATTAGTATTTACAGTGTACATTCATACAGTGATGCCATGCTGCCTTCAGAGTACACACTTTAGGGCTCTGTTATTCGGAGTTAGTAGGGCATGGTGATGCTCACTTTCGACTGGAATTCGCTCACGTTGAGAGGGGGCTCTCATTGTCATGATGCCTTGCTGCCTAATCAGTTAATGGCTTAACCGACAGCTTTTTTTTAATGAATGAAACTCTTAAGGAAACTGGTCTCAGAACAGTTTGAAAGGAACCTTATTTTCATTCTACCTCCATATACAGTCTCCAAAGGCAGCATTTTCCAGCTTTTGGATGCAGCCATTATCTTGTAGTCCGGATAGAACCAATCCGAAATCCAGATCAGAGCCAGACTATATTTCAATATCTATATATAAACT
This sequence comes from Myxocyprinus asiaticus, assembly GCF_019703515.2. NCBI lineage: Eukaryota > Metazoa > Chordata > Actinopteri > Cypriniformes > Catostomidae > Myxocyprinus > Myxocyprinus asiaticus. The sequence continues at coordinate 46,955,061 of NC_059365.1, forward strand.
GACTAATCATTAACATGCTAGCTGAGCATTGCATTTTAAACATACAGTTCTGTATATAACTGTATATTCAGTATGTTTTTTCTAGGTCTTTTTAAAGCTCTCTATCTACATCCCACTGATTGTTCTTATCTTTCTCTCCTCTTTCAGAGACTTACGTATGTCTCCAAATTTCTTTCCAATTGTCCTACTGTCTGTCCTCCTGACCCTGTTTCTTCTCATCTTCTGCAAGCTGCCTCTTCACCAATCTTGCCCACACTCACACACATCAACATATCCCTTACAGCTGGAACATTCTCCACCACATTTAGGAAGGCATGTTTTTTGTCTGCTAAATAAAAAACACACAACCCCAAAGCAGTTGATAACTACAAAACAGTCTCTCCCCTACCTTTCCTGGCAAAAACTCTTGAGAGGGTTGCATTTAACCAGCTGTCTGCTTTTCTGTCACAGAACAACTTACTCGACAGTCCATACAGGAACCGTGCTTGAGTCGTACCTCATAGGCAGATCCTTCAAGGTCTCCTGGAGAGGCGAGGTGCTGAAGTAATACCAGCTTGCCACTGTTGTTCCTCAGGGTTCAGTGCTTGCACCCCTCCTCTTCTCGATCTACACAACATCACTCAGACCTATCATAAAGACACATGGCATCTCCTATCACTGCTATGCAGATGATACGCAGTTCCACCTGTCGTTCCAGCCCAACGACCCCACTGTCTCATCTTGTATTTCAGCCTGTCTTTCTTATATATCATCCTAGATGAAGGAAAATCCCCTTCAGCTCAACACTGTCAAGACAGAACGTCTGGAAATCCCTGCCAACTCTGTTGACCACAACCTCACAATTCATCTTGGTTCAGCAATACTAACACCAACCAGGACAGCCAAGAACCCGGAAGTGTTGTTTAATGAGAAGCGAAACTTCGCAGGCCACATCTCGTCAACAGCCCTTTTGAAGGTATGCGCTTTACAACTTTGGGAAAATCAGACCTTTTCCTGTCTGAATATGCTGCGAGTGGCTCGCAATGTCTTGAGTCGCTGGTGACTCCAGAAGAGGAGATGGTGGGCGAGTTGCGACATGCGACGAGAGCGCACACCGCCTTGGCGGTTGATGTTCGCTACCGTTGCTGTATTGTCCGTCCAGACAACACGTGCTTGCCCTGGATCAATGGCAAAAGCCTCCGCAGGGCGAGCAATACTGCTAGCAACTCGAGGCAGTCCAAGGACCGGCGACTGCGTGCCTGTTGTACATGGCGCCCCAGCCACGCTTGGAGGCATCCATCGTAACCACAACGTGCCTGGAGACCTGCTTTAGGGGAACCCCTGCCCATAGAAACGCCAGGTCGGTCCAAGGGCTGAACAGATGGCGGCAAACCGGGGTGACGAGCACGTGGTGTCTGAAGTCTCGTATGCATCAAACTGAGCGGCGTGACCACCGCTAAGGATGCCATATGCCCCAGGAGCCTCTGAAATAATTTCAGTGGGACCGATATTTTCCGCCTGAACGCTCTCAGACAGTTCAGCACCGACTGAGTCTAACTCCATGCCAAGAAAAGAGATGCTCTGAATCGGGGAGAGCTTGCTCTTTTCCCAGTTGACCCGAAGCTCCAACCAGCTGAGGTGCCTGAGCACCAGGTCCATGTGCGCACACAACAAGTCCCACGAGTGAGCTAGGATCAGCCAGTCGTCGAGATAGTTGAGGATGTGAATGCCCACTTCCCTTAACGGGGCAAAAGCTGCCTCTGCAACCTTTGTGAAGGCATGAGGTGACAGGGACAGACCGAAGGGGAGAACCTTGTACTGGTATGCACGGCCCTCGAAAGCAAACCACAGGAAGAGTCTGTGTCGAGGTAGAACCGAGACGTGGAAGTACGTGTTTCTTCAGGTCTACCGCCGCAAACCAATCTTGATGCCGGACGCTCGCCAAAATGTGCTTTTGCGTCAGCATCTTGAACGGGAGTCTGTGCAAGGCCAGGTTCAGAACTCGCAGGTCCAAGATTGGCCGCAACCCACCGCTTTTTATGGGTACGATGAAGTAGGGGCTGTAAAACTCCATCTCGGCTGGAGGAACAGGCGTGCGAGGCAGCAGCGTTCTCGCCTTTCACCAAAGTGAAGCAGATGCCATTGAACTTGGGCAGGCGCCGGGTGAACTGAATTGCGTAGCCGAGTCGGACGGTCCTGATCAACCACTGCGATGGGTTGGGGAGCGCAAGCCAAGCCCCCAAGCTCTGAGCGAGGGGGACCAAGGCGACAATTGCGTTGGACATACCAGCGGGTGGGGCCTTGCGACGGGGCGGAGCCTGAGGCGCCATGTCGAGGGGGCTGGAGCCCCAACTTCGTGGCCGTGCTGAGTCCAGGAACATCGAAGCACTTACCTGGCTCCGGATACCCACCATAGGACCAGTCAGGGAGGGGGGAGGAGGAAAGTGCATGTTTGTGCCACAACTGGGTGCGCAGGGGAGGGGGGGCTGCCCCTGGAGCACCATACCTACCATAAAGGAATGGTGACCAGTGGTCATGATAATGACGGCCGTGAGCACCGGATATGTGACCCAGGGAATGAGGAAACCACTCCTTTTCTGAACGTGTAGGTGCCGCAGCCCTTTGGGCATGCGGCGAATCAAAGAAAAGGCAAAGGATTCTCCTCCCGGCCCTCCACCGGGGGATGGAGTGGTCTGGTTACCATCTCTAGGCCTGCAGCAGGTCTCCATATGCCTGGGTCGCCCATCTCAGGGGCGCTTTGAAGCCTTCCTCGGGTTCTTGGTGGCCGGCCGTGAGACGGGTGGCGTCTGCCTCCTGCGGGTGGCTCCACGCCGGGGCCGGGCCACAGGGGCGGTTTGCGGTGGAGCTGGTGTTGTTGCGGCAGGAGGATGCCCTTGGCAACGAGCAGATGAGGTGCGAGGTCTTGAATAGCCTTGCTGAATAGCCTCCGTCTGCTGTTTCACCGCCGAGAACTGCTGGGCGAAGTCCTCGATGGTGTCGCCGAACAGGCTGACCTGGGAGACGGGGGCCTCAAGGAACCGTACCTTGTCAGCTTCGTACATCTCGACCAAGTTGAGCCATAGGTGGCGCTCCTGGACCACCAGGGTGGACCTTGCCTGCCCGAGAGTCTGCGCCGTGACCTTCGTTGTCTGGAGAGCGAGGTCACTCACTGAGCGCAGCTCCTGCATCAATCCCGGGTCAGAACTACCCTTGTGCAGTTCTCTTAGCGCCTTGGCTTGGTGCACTTGCAGGAGAGCCATGGCGTGCAGGGCGGAGGCAGCCTGTCCAGCAGCACCACAGGTCTTAGTTGCCAGAGACGACGTAACCCTACAGGCGCTGGACAGGGGTCTCAGGTGTCCCCGCCAGGTGGCGGCATTTTGCGGGCACAGGTGCACCGCAATCACCTTATCCACCTGGGGAATCGCGGAGTACAACCTGGCAGCCCCACCATCGAGGGTAGTGAGAGCGGAGGAGCTCAGAGACTGGGTCTGTGCAGTGAAAGGTGCCCACCACAACCTCGTGAGCTCCTCATGCACCTCCGGGAAGAAAGGGACCGGGGGATGGTGCGGCCGTGAGCGGCACTCCGGGCCCAGGAACCAATCATCAGGCTGCGAGGGTTCAGGGGGGATGGAGGGTTCCAATCCAGCCCGACACACGCAGCCGCCCGGGCAAGCATGGCTGCCAGCTGCGTGTCAGGCTGCGACTGGGCGACCGCACCCGAAGGTGGGAGCCCAGTCGAGTCCTCAGCATCAGACTGGACAGCCCACTCTCCGATGCTGCAATTGAGAGCTCATCCATTTTGCGAGCGCCGAAACGAGACCGCAAACTCGCCCTGAGACGAGCCGGCAGTCTCATCCCAGTGGGGCAAACGAGCATACTGGGGAATGGGAGGGCCGTGGGGAGTTACCCGGCTGAGTGGCTCCCATTGGTGTCCCCAAATCGCCCCCAGTGCTAACCGACGTGGCCTCAAACCTGTAGGTAGAAGGACCGAGGCGGGGAGCCACTGGGGTGGTCTTTCCCTCTAACTAAGGAAAAACCGCGACCGCAACATTGCCATGGTCACGCTCTCGCAGTGAACATGACCCATCTACAAACGCTTTCTCCACGTGGGCAGCGCTCAAGCACGTAAGACTGCGATCGTGGCCATTGGAAGTGGAGAGGTAACGACCACAACCAGGAAATACACACGGGGGCAGGAACAGCCACCATTCTCGTCGCCTAACGTAATGTTCCCTCAAGTCAAGTTGTCAAAAGAAGCAGAAGGACACAGAACTTTTAAATACTGAACTCTTTTTCTTTACTGACTTCTTCGATCTCACTCTTCTTTGTCTTTTTTTTAGGTTCCTCCCCCCATGTTTCAGTCTAGCTCACATCGCCATCTACTGGATACAACAAAGTGCAATGTAAATTGAGCAGGGCAAGTTTTGTGAATGAAGCGCAATCTTTAATGAGCCTAATTTACATAGAAAAGAGGCATGTTTGCACAGAAAGGAATGACAATGACTTAATTTAAATATTGAAGACGCAGCACGTTCAGCACTCATTTCGGGTGGTTAGTGAATAAGACGCAGGTATTTGCTCTGAAACACCACGTGCAAAAGTGCCACAACTGAATGTATTAAAATACACTGAGCTGAAAATATTTTAAGAGGAAAATGTGAGTACTGACTCACATTTAGTGTATTAATTTAAATTATATTTAAACAGTAGGCTACACGCACATACTTCATTTTTACGTTTTCACGTTTCCTTCTACAGTGAGGAATTTTTCTCTGATGCATTGTTAACGTTTTTTAAGTTAGCATTAGAATGGTTGGTCAGTCAAAAATCAAAATCTTTAATTAATAATGCTTTGATTGAAGAAAAATATGTGTCTTGTACTTTTGTTTTTTTAAGCTGTACGCCACTTACAGTTTATTAATATTAAATTTCTAAACATTTGCAGTCCCAGACCTAAGTATTGAACATTGAACCTTGCTCTACACCAGTGTTTCCCAACATTTTTTCTGGCACAGCACACTTTTTACGACTAAAAAATTATACGGCACACCACTATCCCACATAGGCTAACCATCATCAGTATTTTTCCTTTTCAAGAACTTGTCCATGTTTTCTGTTGTCTTAGTAGCGTGTTTACTTGTAATGATTGAAATTAGGCTATGCAAAAAAAAAATTTAAATAAAAAAAAAAAAAAGTCACATAGGTAGGCTACGCTGTGTGACATCACAGGTGGCAAGAGCGCTAAATGGGTAATGAAAAAACAACAAATTTGCTTCTTTTCTAATTTGTAGATTTGTTCTTGCAATGCCACAACAAATTAGAGGGATGCAAACTCATGAGGGGCGAAAAAGGTAAAGACAATCACTGGTCCATGAACATTTTTTCTGGGGATATTTTTTTTAAAGAATAAGCTAAAAGCACCAATTCCAGCTATTTTAGTGATTCAACCATTCCTGTCACACGTTTTGACCGGCCGCACTGGAAGCATGAGACTGCTTTGGTTGCTTTTCATGCCTGTAAGACAGACTATAGCGTGAGCCATTAGCATTCGAGTGCAGGCTGTTAAGGAGCATATAATTGGTTTTACCCGCTGAACGAATACACCCCTTCACTGAAGTTCGAGTTGGTCGTTGACCGAATGTACTGGTACACTTGCTTGCGAACGAAATGCATGAATCAGTCATCATTAAGGAGGACCTGCTGTTCGACTAAACAAGAGGAAGAGGCATTAATCATTTAGATTTATTCAAGTTTACAACTGTGCAGAATTAGCTGCAAAATAAAGAGTATTATGGTGAGGACTGCTTCTGTTTCACAAATTTGTTCAATTTTATTAACTGATTACTTCTAGAAATGTCACTAGGTGGTGACAAATGAGCATCTTATGTGCTATAAGTGTGTCAGTGAATCATTTTGAGTCGTTCATGACCGAAATCTACCAAGAGACTTTATAGTGTTTAAGCATTAAAAGAACAAAGCAGATCTATAGTCTTCCTTCAGTCTGAGCATTATTTTTCATCCAAAAAGACAACAATAATAGTCTAATAATAGTGAGTTTCAATAACGTCCTTACCTTCTTCTTTATTAAAACTTGCATGGCTACAAATCTACTGACTTCAGTATAAGAATTATAAACACAAAGCAGATCTACGGTATCATTTTCCTACATGGCTTTTATCAGAAAAGACCACAATAATAGACAAATAATAATAATTTTGAGTTTCAATAAGGTTCTTTTGTCATTGTAAAGTGCATTTCACATGAGTTGAGTCGAGGCGTCAACGCTCCGTTCAACGCCTGCATCAAGCGCCGCATTGCCCTCCACATGACAAGAGTTGCAGAAAGCGTCACAGAGGGGCGATTTTACGAGTTTGCCATGTAAAAAAGCGGGAGGTGTGCACAATAAACATTGAAAACATATTTGGAAGAGAGAATAAAAGCTTGCAGTTGCTTTGATAGCAGAAAGTAATAAAAGGACTTGTTTATGTTTAGGTCTAAGCGTTTTCTTGGTGAATTTAAATTAGTTCAATAACTGGGGTCTCTGATATTCGTTAACGATAAGGTAATATTTAATTAAAAGAAATTATGAGACATTCAATGTCTTCACAGATTTGGACAGTTTTTAAATATTTCTTGTTGCTTAGTACTCGCAAAGACATTATTTGTAAAGCAAAAACGTGTGTGTGAAAAACACTTTGGTGTAAAGTGGCGTCACTTCATAGACTTCAGTGTATTCTGCAGCGTTGACGCGAGTCATGTGAAAGACCCTTAACGCATATAAATATCAGTAAATTTTGCACATTAATCATTGCTCTTCACAATCACAAAAGTGACCGATAATGGTTTCAAAATGGCTAATTTCTCCAAAAGGTGAGGAGTTTGGATCCCTGAAATAATTTATTTTTCATGCATTTATTTATTTTGTGGAATCTGATAATTTTCCACGGCACACATGACAATGGTGCTGTGGCACAGTGGTTGGGAAACACTGCTCTACACCACTGTCCTACTAACATGAATTATACATCAAATTGTACGGCTGTTGATGTGGTTTTGCCAGGCAGACAATAAATCCCATAGACACATTGAAGGAGGGACCCGTACCATATCCAGAGACCAAAATATCACAAAGACCAAGACATGGGCCCTTTTGACTTGGGAGAGTAATCAACCACATTGAAACGGATAAAACCCACCTAGAACACCCTAGCATTGTGGTGGCAAGGTTTGCTCAGGCAAACACCACTCACATTTACCTCAGAAAATGTAAACATCTAATCTTATGAATACTATAAATGTATGGGGTCTTTATATTCTAATTGGACTTCTACTCTCACACTTGGTGTTGTTGGATTGAGTTCAGTATTTGTCATTAAACACACTTTTCCTAAACATGCATGAATTAGTAGTAGTGTTAGTAATGCTTCTAACATCTTTGTTTGCTGGTGTGTGTGTGATGTAAAGTGGCAGTGACTGTACAGTGCAGAAGCAACAGATTTTGTGAATGTAATACAAGTGTGAGATGACCCAAGTCTTCCATCACCTGAGTTATAATAGGACTGGATGTCAGCATTCCCTTGCTCAAGGGCCCCAGTGGATTTGAGATTTGGGAAATTGATGTTGGCTGTCGAAGCTCAGGCCACAAGCCTGCTTGTTAAAGTGAACACACTGTCACAGTGAGCACAACACAGCTGTGATTAGAGTGCTCAAGAACACACTCACCTGCTCATTTACTGCTGAGGATTAATGATCAGGCTGAAAATCTCAACATCACTTTCCAGAGGCAGCTGAATATATAGAAAGCACATGGAAAAAGATTTACAGGTGAATGGGAAATTAAATCATAGTAGAATATTTGAAGATCTGTCAATACTGCAAAAAATTAATTCTGCTATTCTGCTACACTGAGTCTCTGAGAAATACTTGAACAAAATTGTAAAGTTAAAAAGTTGTGTATGATGATAAGACTTTAAGATTTTTAATAAGACTTGTTTTCAGACAATACATCTTGAATGATGTTTAGTTTTTCTTTACGATTTAGAAAAATTGCCAGTGGGATAAGAAGAATAATTTTTAACATTTTCTTTTTTTAAGGATGTTTGGATATTTTTACTGGAAAATAGAAAAATATTAATTAATAAAATGTAGTTAAATGTTTGTTTGTTTTTATAAAAACAATCCTCAGTGAATACAGCATTGGCATATACTGTATATTTAGATTACTGGGACCAATATATTAAAGTTAAAGCTACACTATGTAACTTTTGGCCCTCTAGCGGTTTAAAAATAAAACTGCATGCGTCTTGCGGAAGAACATTGTTTTGGTTTTGCTTCGGCTCTGCTCCTCTGCGTGGATGAATGTGGTTCGAGGCAACAGCATACAAATGGATACAGGACATCTTATCAGAGCGAATGGACAAATAAATAAAGAAATAAAAGAAAAGACGGATATCCGAAAACATGTCACCTGAGCAGGTAAGTTCCATATCTTATGCTGTTGTTTTAACTTATTGGAAACATTGATGTTTTGAAATAAATGACGTTACAAAAGTTAGGCAACGTTTGCTAACATTAGACATAATGACTGCTAGTCTGATAAGGTCAAACATTGTAAAGTTTTATAACTGCAGGATATTCTGCCCAAATAGACCATGGTAGTAACTAATTTATAGATTGTCATTGTTACCAACCAGTGTTCAACATCATTTCAAGACACACATGTCCTTGGCAAGCCTAGGACTAAAGGATTTATTTATATAAATTATTGCCGTTATATAGAAAATACACACGTGCTAGCAAGTGAAAATTTCTGCATCAATTACAGTGTAATTATTGTATTTCACTACACACACACACAGACGTAAACCATATCAATAAAATACCTTACCTGTTGAGTAAGAAAAAAGCCATCTCTGGGTCACTTTTAAATCCTCTCAGATCTCGCCACCTCTGAAAAGCCAAGCCGATGTTGATTCGGGTTTTATTACGGACTCTGTCACTTTCCCTTTTTGCTTGTAGACTCTGCTCTGTTCAGGGTTTTTGTTTTTACAACCAGTGATTCTCTGGAGGTTTGCCGTTTTGAATGATCCATGGTAAGTTTTTCTTGTTCGTTGTGACAACAAACTTTCAGGTTCATGCTACTCCCACACACGCACTACAGTAGCCGGAGCTTATTTTCTCTGATATGGATATGGCGTCAGCACACATGGGTAAATGACGTATGTATGCAATTTCCTGTGAAATATGTACCGACAGCTCTAAAATATAAATAATTATTATAGGTTTATCAAAGTGTATTTGGGTAAAGACATAGTTTGGAAGATGTATTTTTGTTGCATTCTCTCATTAATAACATTCTGTTATTTTTTAACAAACAAAAGTTACATAGTGTAGCTTTAAGATAAACAGAAATATACATAGAGCATGTATCTTTAATTAAAAACATTTCTATTATGTCCTGACAGAAGGTAGAGATTAATAATAAAAAAATACAACTTTTACAGTTGTGCTCAAAAGTTTGCATACCCTGGCAGAAATTGTGAAATTTTGGCATTGATTTGGAAAATATGACTGATCATGCAAAAAAACTGTCTTTTATTTAAGGATAGTGATCATATGAAGCCATTTATTATCACATAGTTATGTGGCTCCTTTTTAAATCATAATGATAACAGAAATCAGCCAAATGGCCCTGATCAAAAGTTTACATACCCTTGAATGTATGACCTTGTTACAGACACACAAGGTGTCACACACAGGTTTAAATGGCAGTTAAAGGTTAATTTCCCACACCTGTGGCTTTTAAAATTGCAATTAGTGTCTGTGTATAAATAGTCAATGAGTTTGTTAGCTCTCACATGGATGCAATGAGCAGGCTAGATACTGAGCCATGGGGAGCAGAAAAGAACTGTCAGAAGACCTGCGTAACAAGGTAATGGAACTTTGTAAAGATGGAAAAGGATATAAAAAGATATCCAAAGCCTTAAAAATGCCAGTCAGTACTGTTCAATCACTTATTAAGAAGTGGAAAATTTGGGGATCTCTTGATACCAAGCCAAGGTCAGGTAGACCAAGAAAGATTTCAGCCACAACTGCCAGAAGAATTGTTCAGGATACAAAGAAAAACCCACAGGTAACCTCAGGAGAAATACAGGCTGCTCTGGAAAAAGATGGTGTGGTTGTTTCAAGGAGCACAATACGACGATACTTGGACAAAAATTAGCTGCATGGTCGTGTTGCCAGAAAGAAGCCTTTACTGCGCCAATACCACAAAAAAGCCCGGTTACAATATGCCCGACAACACCTTGACATGCCTCAGCTTCTGGCACACTGTAATTTGGAGTGACGAGACCAAAATAGAGCTTTATGGTCACAACCATAAGCGCTATGTTTGGAGAGGGGTCAACAAGGCCTATAGTGAAAAGAATACCATACCCACTGTGAAGCATGGTGGTGGCTCACTGATGTTTTGGGGGTGTGTGAGCTCTAAAGGCACGGGGAATCTTGTGAAAATTGATGGCAAGATGATGCAGCATGTTATCAGAAAACACTGGCAGACAATTTGCATTCTTCTGCACGAAAGCTGCGCATGGACTTGGACTTGGACTTTCCAGCATGGCATTGACCCTAAGCACAAGGCTAAGTTGACCCTCCAGTGGTTACCGCAGAAAAAGGTAAGACCTTTTCACAAAAACAGTCTCCTGACCATAATATCATCGAGCCACTCTGGGGAGATCTCAAACGTGCAGTTCATGCTAGACGACCAAAGACTTTGCATGACCTGGAGGCATTTTGCCAAGATGAATGGGCACCTATACCACCTGCAAGAATTTGGGGCCTCATAGACAACTATTACAAAAGACTGCATGCTGTCATTGATGCTAAAGGGGGCAATACACAAGAACTAAGGGTATGCAGACTTTTGAACAGGGGTCATTTCGTTTTTTCCTTTGTTGCCATGTTTTGTTTTATGATTGTGCCATTCTGTTATAATCTACAGCTGAATATGAATCCCATAAGAAATAAAAGAAATGTGTTTTGCCTGCTCACTCATGTTTTCTTTAAAAATGGTACATATATTACAAATTCTCCAAGGGTATGCAAACTTTTGAGCACAACTGTAAATACCGCTTTGTAACTGTGTTCCTAATTTTTGTAGCATTGTCACATATTTATGAAAACATTAAATCAATCAAAATCATTGGGATATAATTTAGGGATCATAGGGATTTATAATGTTTTATAATTTTAGGTAATTGTCCTTATATTTTCTGATATGTCAACTCTGAATGTGATATGTCAACAATTTCTGTAGCATGATTTGTCCCAGTTTTCTTTAATAATTATTGAGCACTAAAGCACATTTCCCTGAATAAGCAATGCAGTGCTTTCAAGATGAATGCGTACAGAGATCTGCAGCGTCACAGAATGTATTTCATTATTGCTGCAGCTCCTGTGAGAACAGAAAGATTTGTGTACTGCTGTTTGGGGAACTCATTAAAGATAGATGGCTTGTTTAACCTTCTTGTTTCATAAACTAGGCTACCGTAGTGCTTGCTAAGTCAAGTATCATTATAACTGATCATAGGGTTAGTGATAGACTGTGATATTTTGCCTGTTTAAACAATTAAATATGAATTCCTACCTGCCTCAGTGATAACAAGTAATCATGTATCACAGTGTCTGATTTTAGTGTGTAATCTCAGAGTTTTTATTTGCTGGTGTATTTGTCTGAAGACTTTACAATGTCAGCTATTATTAATGGTTGTATGACTGGTTTATGATTTTGAATGTGCTTCTGTGCAGATCTGTTTATAAAATGACTATCTATGTAGACCCAAGGAGGTCTATAAAATATGGAGTTCTCTATCCGATAGCATTCCAATTGTTCTGTAAAGGGAACAGTTGTAAGTATATGATGTTACCCGGACCAGAATGTAAGATGCACAGACAGGAAGTAAACATTTGTGTATGTTGATCCGCTTGTTCTGTCTCTTCCTTCATAGTGTCAGAAGGAAACAAGATCAGAGAATTATAAGTGGTGAACAGTAAAGACACCACGGAAAAACACCATCGGGAGTGTGGGCACATCTCCATTGCAGAGAAGAAAGTATGTTTAGCATTGAGTTCAGGGAATGCGAGTGGGATGTCCGCGAGTGTGCAAGATGGAGAAAAAGAAAAAGTAATATGAGAGAGTGAAAACAGCTTTCACACAGCACTGTGTCCGCAAACGCAATGTGATCTTTGAGCGAGCACGTTTCAACAGACAAAATCAAGAGGCAGGAGAGAGTGTAGAAGCTTTTATTACTGCTGTCCATGCGCTTGCGGAACATTGTGAGTTTGGAGCCCTAAGGGAGGAATTAATAATGGACAGGATTGTAGTTGCTATACAGGACGCAAGACTGTCCCAAGATGGACACTGGCACGGCAGTTACTGCAATCCCAGGTAGCAGTTTTTCTGCAGTTATAAACAGAGCACTTGTTCATTGGGAACCAGGCCCTCAATGCTCAAGGATGTTTCAAACGAGAGTTGGACATCAAAAATAAATGAATCAAACAGGACATTATGTTATGCAGGGACTGTCATATGCACTGCTGGGACTTCCTGCCATTGAACCTTTGCATTTAATTAAGCGCTACACACAGTACAGGCTAAGCAGGGAGATTTCATTGCCTGTTACCCCACTGTATTCAAAGGCTTGGGAAAGCTGAAAGAGCCATACAAGAGTGAGTTAGAGCAAGGAGCTTTCCCTCATGACTTGTCATCCCCACATAGAGTGCTGCTTCCTCTGTGGGATAAAGTAAAAACTGAATTGCACTGCATGGAAGCCATGGGCATGTATCCAAGGTCACAAAGCCGACTCCATGGTGCACAGGCATGGTAGTTGTGCCTAAAGCTCAGGGGAAAATAAGACTGTGTATTGATCTAACTCACCTGAACAAGTGGGTACGCCGTGAAAGGCACATCTTACCAGAAGTTGACCATACGCTAGCTATGCTGGCAGGAGTTAAGGTGTTTACGAAGCTCGATGCCACATCAGGGTTTTGGTAAATTCCCTTGACTGAGGAAAGCTCTCTTCTGACCACATTCATCACACCATTTAGCCGGTATGCCTTCAACTGGTTACCGTTTGGAATCTCTTCAGCCCCAGAACACTTCCAGCATCATATGACACAGATGCTGGAAGACTTTGAAGGAGTAGTGTGTCATGCAGATGATATTTTAGTGTATGGAGAAAGGCTACAGCAACACAATGAAAGACTGCACCAGGTTCTAAGCACACTTAAATAGGAAGGATTGACACTGAACGAAAAATCTGTCTTTGCCAAGGACAAAATAAAGTTTGTGGGGCACTGCATTACCTCAGATGGAATTACACCTGATCCAGGCAAGGTGAGGGCTATTCTGGAAATGCCCGAGCCCAGCTGCATAGCAGATATAAGGAGAGTGATGGGTATGGCAAATTACATGGGCAAATTTGTGCCACACCTGGCTTCATTCACACGTCCATTGAAAGATCTTCTGTCAGAGAAAAATGAATGGTTTTGGGAACACCTCAGCGAGAAGCCTTTCAAAAACTAAAAATAGAGCTCAGTTCAACACAGGTGTTAGCCTGATACTCACCAACAACAGAGACGAGGGTATCAGCAGATACCTCATCATTCAGGTTAGGAGGGGTGCTGATCCAAAAACAACCAGATGATGGGATATGGAAGCCAGTAGTTTTCATCTCCAGAGGGTTGTCAGATGCAGAGAAACACTATGCCCAGATTGAGAAGGAGGCTTTAGCGGCGACATGGGCATGTGAACACATTTCTTCCTACCTGCTGGGATTAAAGTTCACACTTGAGACCAATCACAAGTCTCTAGTAACTTTGCTGAGCACCAAAGCACTAGACCAGCTCCCTCCTCGTGTCCTAAGATTCCAACGGAGACTGCTGAGATTTAATTATGACATAATCCATGTGCCTGGGAAGCAGCTGATTGTGGCAGATGTGCTACAAAGAGCACCTGTTAAGCACACACTCTCACAAGATGAAATAGAACATGAGGCAAATGTGAAAGTGTTTGTTGACTGCCAGCAACAGAAACAAGGCTGAAACAAATAATTGACAAACAAAAAGACGACCCAGTCTGTGGAAAGCTCCGGCACTACTGCCAGACAGATAGGCCAGAAAACCCACCTTTCACCAGAGCTTTGGCCATACTGGCAAGAGCGAGAAAAGTTCTCTATGTCTGAAGACCTCCTCTTGAGAGGACACAGAATTGTAATTCCTAGTTCCATGAGGCAAGAGATGTTGAACATCCTCCATAAGAACCACCAGGTAATTGTCAAGGGCCAGAGCTCGTCAGTCGCTCTGGTGGCCACGTCTGTCCATACACATCAGTCAGCTTGTTGAATCAAATCAAATCAAATCACTTTATTGTCACACAGCCATATACACAAGTGCAATGGTGTGTGAAATTCTTGGGTGCAGTTCCGATCAACATAGCAGTCGTGACAGTGATGAGACAGTACCAATTTACAATAACATCAAATTAACACAGCACAATTTAAACATCTGATATACACATAATTACACTCAACAATATACAAATAATAACATACACTGTACAGTATACAATACGCACTATATAGATACACATTATTCAGTAAAAATAAAAAATAAAAATATATGAAAAAGTATATATAGTATATATAGAATGTACAGTATTGTACTGTATTGACATTCAGGCTGTCGGTTGATAGACAGTTGTTAAGAGAGAATATAATATAATAATAATATAATTTATGACAGTCCGGTATGAGATATAAGAGTAAGGGTGATAAAGTGCAGTGCTGATGTATTTGATCGTGGGAGATCAAGAGTTCAGAAGTCTGATTGCTTGGGGGAAGAAGCTATCATGGAGTCGGCTGGTGCGGGTCCTGATGCTGCGATACCGCCTACCTGATGGTAGCAGTGAGAACAGCCCATGGCTCGGGTGGCTAGAGTCTCTGATGATCCTCCAAGCTTTTTTCACACACCGCCTTGTATATATTTCCTGGAGGGAGGGAAGCTCACCTCCGATGATGTGTCTGGCAGTTCGCACCACCCTTTGCTATTGCCGTACCAGGAGGAGATGCAGCCAGTCAGGATGCTCTCTACAGTGCAGGTGTAGAACCGTGTGAGGATGTGGCGGTTCTTTCCAAACTTCCTCAGCCATCTCAGGAAGAAGAGGCGCTGATGAGCCTTCTTCACAACGACTTCAGTGTGGATGGACCATGTGAGTTCCTCAGTGATGTGGACACCCAGGAACTTGAAGCTGCTGACTCTCTCCACTGGTGCTCCATTGATGGTGATGGGACTGTGTTCTCTGTCTTTTCTTCTGAAGTCCACCACAAGCTCCTTTGTCCTACTGACATTGAGGGAGAGGTTGTGCTCCTGGCACCAGTGTGTCAGAGTGTGCACCTCCTCTCTGTAGGCTGTTTCATCATTGTCAGTGATCAGACCTACCACCGTCATGTCATCAGCAAACTTAATGATGGCATTGGAGCTATGTGTTGCCACACAGTCATGTGTGTACAGGGAATACAGGAGTGGGCTGAGAACACAGCCCTGTGGGGCTCCAGTGTTGAGGGTCAGTGATGAGGAGATGTTGCTGCCTATTCTAACCACCTGGCATCTGCTTGACAGGAAGTCCAGGATCCAGCTGCACAGTGAGCTGTTTAAGCCCAGAGCCCAGAGTTTCTCATCTAGCTTGGAGGGCACTATGGTGTTGAATGCTGAGCTGTAGTCTACAAACAGCATTCTCACATAAGTTTTCTTTTTTCCAGGTGGGAGAGAGCAGTGTGTATTGTAGATGCAATGGCATCATCAGTGGAGCGGTTGTTGCAGTAAGCAAACTGCAGCGGGTCGAGAGAGAGAGGCAACACAGAGCAGATGTAATCTCTGATTAGTCTCTCAAAGCGTTTGCTGATGATGGGGGTCAGAGCAACAGGATGCCAGTCATTTAAGCAAGTTATTTTTGATTGTTTTGGAACAGGCACAATGGTGGATGTTTTAAAGCATGTGGGGACTACAGACAAAGAGAGGGAAATGTTGAAAATGTCCGTAAAAACACCAGCCAGCTGGTTCGCGCACACTCTGATGACGTGGCCCGGAATGCCGTCTGGGCCCGCGGCTTTGCGGATATTCACCCGTTGGAAGGATCGGGTTATTTCCGCTACAGAGACGGAGAGTGAACTAACCTCTGTAGCTTCGGCCGCGAGATCTCTCTCTGCGAGGGTGGTGTTATTTCCCTCAAAACGAGCATAAAAAGTATTTAGCTCATGCGGGAGAGATGCAGCAGTGTTCACGGTGGAGTTTTTATTCCCTTTAAAGTCCGTGATGATGTTAATTCCCTGCCACATGTTTCTAGAATTGGTGGTGTTAAACTGTCCTTCAATCTTGCTCCTGTATTGGCTTGTTTATGCTCCTCCGCGTTCCCGGAATTGAAAGCGGAGGTCTGCACATTAAGTGCTGTGCGAACATCACTATTTATCCATAGCTTCTGGTTCGGATAGATCCGTGTTGTTCTGGTCGGGACAACGTCCTCCACGCACTTTTTGATGAAACACATTACGCTATCAGCGTAAAGCTCAATGTCATCATCAGAGGCGGACCGGAACATCTCCCTGTAGCATAGAGTCTGATTGGTCCGACCAGCACTGGATCATTCTGAGGGTGGGTGCTTCCTGTTTCAGTTTCTGCCTGTAAGCGGGCAGAAGCAGAATGGAAGAGTGGTCTGATTTGCCAAATGCTGGGCGGGGGAGGGATTTGTAGCCATCCCGGAAGGGAGAGTAGCAATGGTCCAAAACCCGGTCCCCTCGTGTGTTGAAACTAACGTGCTGGTGGTATTTTGGTGCGACTGATTTTAAACTGGCTTTATTAAAGTCCCTGGTCACAATGAACATGGCCTCAGGGTGCGCGGTTTCCTGCTCACTTATAATCCCATACAGTTCCTTGAGTGCCCGGTCTGTGTCGGCTTGTGGGGGAATGTACACAGCTGTGATAATGACTGCTGTGAATTCACTCGGTAGCCAGAATGGTCGACACAGAAGCATAAGAAATTCCAGATCAGGAGAGCAGAAAGACTTGACAGAATGTACGTTCCTCTGATCACACCAGGATTTGTTGATCATAAAACATACACCACCTCCTCTGCTTTTACCTGAGAGGTCTTTCGCTCTGTCCACTCGGTGCACTGAGAACCCCGCGGGTTCGATGGCTGAGTCTGGAATCTCCGCAGACATCCAAGTTTCCGTAAGGCAGATAATGCAGCAGTGCCTCGTATCTCGTTGGAAAGAGATCCGCGCTTTCAGCTCGCAGAGCTTGTTATCCAGAGACTGAACATTTGCCAGTAGAATAGTGGGTAGCGGGGGTCGATTTGCGCGGCGTCTTACTCTGATGAATTGTATTCACCAGCACAGCAGCTCATGGGAAGGCAGATTCGCACTACCCTACCTCAGCTGCCGAAAACTCTGTCTCCATACTGGCCCAGCATTAGAGAGTTCAGACGCTGGGAAACAAAAGGAAAGAAACAACAGCAGCAGTATTATAACAGATGTCACAGAGCTCGCCCCTTCCTGTGTTGCAGCCAAGGCAAAACGTTTGGCTGCCTTTGGAGAAAACACATGGAATTATAATGTCCCAGACACCAGCCTCATGTTCTTATCTGATTGGAACAGAAGATGGGCTGGTCAGGAGAAACTGTACTCACCTCCATGTGATCCATCAGCCATAACAAGTGACACAATCAAATACAGAGACTGACATTAAAACACACACTACACCAGACACTGATACAGAACGAACTGAGTCTCCATATGTGACCTGGTCTGGTAGAGTGTCACAGCCACCTAAAGGGTTGGACTTGTAGAAGAGAGAAGAGTGTGGAAAAAAATAAAATAAAAAAGAAGTTAAAAATAGTTCAGAAATGTGTTGAGAGACAATGTGTTGTGCTATTATGTTATATTTCCTTGTAAAGAGAAATGGTTAAAAAGGGCAAGTTCTTTATTTAACAGGGGAGGTGTTCTGTAGAGGGAACAGTTGTTAAGTGTATGATGTTACCCAGACTGGAATGTAAGACGCACAGACAGGAAGTAAACAATTGTGTATGTTGATCTGCTTGTCCCTTCTCATCCTTCTATGTAACATAACACCAATTAATCTCAATGACAGTTGCTTGGCTTGTGCATGCACAGTAGTACACAGTTTCATATCTGCAATCTTTGCTCGAGGGCAGTAAGGAAGAGATAGCAACCGCCACGTCCGTGTTATTGTAGAGAGCATAATAGTCAATTTAGATCATGTTAGTCTTGTAGGTCAATCATATAATGGCCCTGATGTCACTGAACTGCTTTCAGAGTTTTGCATCATCATAAAAAATTAAACCTATACCTGCTAATTATCCATGACTTCTCTTATAAAACAGCATTTTATTTTCTTAGTAAACTCCACACAGTTCACTCATAAAGGATTATTTAATGGAAAAGATGTTGAAGTTTAGTTGTCAGGCTGTCAATTCACTGTGTGATGAGCTGTTTTCACACAAAAGCAGTTTATTCAGCATACTGAGACATCTCCTCCATTAACATTCAGGGATCCCAGCACTATGCAGTCTTTTTTAACTAACCCTCATGGCTTTCCCTGGGGGAGGGGATTTGACTCAGTAAAGCCATTAATGCCAATCATAAATTTATTGTTCTATAAGGCCTACAAATAACCAAAAGCACAATTTTAAACAGTTTCATGTATAGCAGATTTTCCATCTTTCTAATTATCATCATTTTATATTAAAATAACACTGTTTTTATTCTACATACGCTGATTAAAACATATTAAAGGTAAGTGGGATCTTACTGTATGTTTTAGCTGCAGTATTATTGAAAGATATAGTGGATGGGTGTACATTTAAAATGACTTTGAAATACATTTTAAAACATTATATATCAGCCACTGTCGAAGTGTTTTAGTGTGTTTCATATATTACAGTAGTTCACCCCACAGTTTCAAACCCTTCACTAGTGACTATCCTGAGGCAGCAGACAGGGAAAAATCTATTTTACTCTTATATGGGCCCTAAAAAATAATCGAGACTTGTGTCTCTGCCGAACAAAAATATGCTTTTCCCAATCAGTGGGTGTTTTCAAACGGGATGGGTGTTTTTCAACTGCTTTACACAATTTTCCTATTACATTGAGATTCCCTACTTTCAGTGGATAGTTGAGAAATGCCCATCCTGGTTTGGAACAGCCCGCTGATTACTACACTGAGATTTCCTACTTTCATGGGAAAGTTGAAAAACGCCCATCCTGGTTTGAAAACGCCCACAGATTGGGAAACAGGCATTATTGTTCCGCAAAGACCTATACTTCCAATAATCTGACACTGGTAAAATATCTACTTCAATATAGTGAAATATTTGCAATTTTGCTTGATTGTTTTTTTTTTACATTTATTTAGTAGAGCTGTCAGAAACGCGTTAACATATGCAATTAAAAAAGTTTAACAAATACATTTTTCTTAATTGTGATTAACAAATTTACTGTTAATACTGCATAAACCAGCAAAAACACTGGTGTGAAGAGTGGAACCTTAATGATGTGTCCACCCAGAGTCATTACACTGACGAACACTTCACAACACACACAGAACATTGCTTCCCTGTCAGTGATAAAATGATGGACAAAACATGTTGTTTATTGTTCAAAACAAGCCCAGAAGGGACTTGTGACAGAAATCAAGTATTTTTCAGCCTATGTAAGGTGCATTTTAATTACCACAGAAGCACGTCAAGTCTTAAATATCACCAAAATCCAAACAGAGTTCAAAACAGCACTTGACGCTGGCATTACTGACCTAATGCAAATCATGAACGTGGCTTCATGATGCTGTAGAAAACAGATAGCCACAGTCTACCAGCAGATTAATATTGATGAGATTTACAGTTTAAGAGATTTATTGCCCATTGCAATGAAAATGCAAACAATGGGGAAACAAGTTCTTTCAATCAGTCAAACTCCCACTTAGACTTTGGGAAATGTTTAATGTTACTTGAATTGGTGCTATTTTAATGCATTTTTTAGTGCCTATCTTTATACTATGGAAGGCTTTGTTTGGAAAATGTTAATAGAGCATTATATTGTTACATATTGTTTTGTTTTCTTTCCAAAGATGGAACTAAATGCATTTTGACAGGAAAAGAAGTATGTATAGTATTACATTTCATTACTTTAAAATCTGCAATTAATCATGATTATAAAAAAAAATGTAATGACTGACAGCATTAGTATTTAGTTACATCAGCTACTTTTGAATGCCCGTGAATGTAGTAAGAAGCTTCACTGACTCATATTTCTTGTTTACTAACGTCTCTCCCTCTCAAAGCCAATGAGCTCTCATTTAAAGGAATGTTTCAGGTTCAATACAAGTTAAGCTGAATCAACAGCATTTGTGGCATAATGTTGATCACCACAAAAATGTGTTTAGATTCATCCCTCCTTTTCTTAAAAAAAAGCAAAAATCTTGGTTCTTGGTTTGTAAGGCACTTATAATTGAAGTGAATGGGGGCCAATTTTTTGAGGGTTTAAACACAGAAATGTGTGTGTGTGTGGAGGCACTAAAATCATTTTTACACACATATTCTTTATGTGTTGTGGCTTTACTTTTGAAACAATTAGTATTTTAATGTTAAAAAGTTGGCCCCTATTCACTTCTATTATAAGTGCCTCACTTATAAACCAAGAACCAAGATTTCTGCTTTTTTTTAAGAAAAGGAGGGATGAGTCAAAATACATTTTTGTGGTAATCAGTATTATGCCACAAATGCTGTTGATCAAACTCAACTTGTATTGCACCCGGAACATTCATTTAAAATGCGAGAATGCTTTGGTTGCTTTTTCATGAGCCATTTACATTTATTCATTTGGCAGATGCTTTTATCCAAAGCAACTTACAAAAGAGGAATACATTATAAGCGAATCATCTTAGGGAGACAGTGGTACGAAAAGTGCTGCATTACAAAGCTTCACTAGCATTAGAATAGTAGTATTCAAGACAGATTAAAGTGGGGAGAGTCACGTGACGCCATGTGAGGATTGGACGTGTGAACAGCGAGCTCTGTGCACTTTGCTAGTTTTAACACTTTTAATGACGGTGAGATTCGATACACTCTGTTCCATAACTGTTCTAGGAGGACAGTATGTCAAAGAATTCAAAATACTCGGGCTCTGAGACATTAAAAGACACTTACATGCTCAAGCTGACACCCCCGAGCAGGCTCTGAGCCTGGAAGTCGATGGCAAAGTTGTCCGACGGCAAAGTTGTCGCGGCAGTTCTCGTAGGTGTACATGGACAGTTTGAGTTTAGAGGGACGGACTCCAGTTGGCACTGTCATGCACGGGGTTAATGCACACATTTTTCTTTTTTCTGTTTGTATGGTTCTGGGGGAAGTTCAGGTTTTGATTGTTGCACTAATGTTGGAATGTGGTCTTTATAATCTTGTTTTTGACACACAATCTATTTTTTAAAAATGTCAAAATGTCAAATGTTAATATGAGTGGATTGTCTCTCTCCAGATGGAATGTGAATGGGTTGGGGAACCCCATCAAAAGAAGGTAGGTTATTTCTCTTATTAAGCGTAAGAAATTATATAGTGTTTCTTCAAGAAACACATCTTTTCCCGCAGGAAGCTGAAAAATTTGGGAAGATATGGGGTGGACATGTTTTCTTTAGTGCTGGCTCAAGTAAGAGCAGGGGAGTCATTACACTGATAAGTAAAAATCTACAATTCAAATATCTCAAACAGATTAAAGATAAATTAGGGTGCAATTAGCTGAAATTCAGGTGCAAAGTCTTATTTTGGCTAATATTTATGCACCTAACGTTGATGATCAGGGCTTTTTTATAGATCTTGAAGGGATGTTACAAGCCACTGGCACCCCTCATGATATAATATTGGAAGGAGACTTTAATCTTTTGATGGACTCAGTCCTTGATCATAGTGAAGCAAAAGTGTGCAAGCCCCCTAGAGCAATATTGATGCTTCATAGGATGTGTAAAAATCTTGGTCTTTATATTTGGAGACTTTTGCACCCATCATTATTAACATTTTACATTTTGATATATTAGAAAAAGTAGATTGCGTTTCAAAAACAAGATTATAAAGACCACATTCCAACATTACTGCAACAATCAAACCCCGAACTCCCCCCCGAACAAAACAAACAGAAAAAAGAAAAACGTGTGCAGACAGTGCCAACCGGCATCCATCCCTCTAAACTCAAACAGTCCATGTACGCCTACGAGAGATCCCGCAACTATTTTCAAGTCCGGTGTTTCTATACAAATTTTGTAAAACAGAATTACACAACAGAAGATAATCTATAAAACAAATTCCAGCCAATAGGCAGGATAAACACAAAGAACATGTAGATTCATGCACATAACTGCACATAATTTGCAACGAATTTGCAAAGTCTGGGAACAAGAAAATGCTGTGGTTCTTCCAAGAAAGCCTTCTTTTATACCTTGCCTCGCGTAACACGAGATCTTTATCGGATGATCTCAGAAATTTGGCCATAATTGATCAGGGCCTGTCTCCCTCAGTGGATCGCCGTATTGCAGCAAGATCCTCCAAGTCAGCAATGACCTTCATCAGCACTGCCGATATGTTCAGCAATTCTCGCCAGATCTCTTTCACCTCTCCGGCCAAATCGAGTCCCTGGCTTGAGGCCTCCAGAGGTGCATCAGCTTGAGCATGTAAGTGTCTTTTAATATCGCCAGAGCCCGAGAATTTTGAATTCTTTGACATATTGTCTTCCTAGAACAGTTATGGATCAGGGTGTATCGAATTTCACCGGTTTATATCATTAAAAGTATCCAAACTAGCAAAGTGCGCAGAGCTCGCCGTTCACACATCCGAACCTCGCATGGCATCACGTGACTCTCATTAAACAAACAACTCTAAGTCTAGCAGTGAATACCCTGGGACAAGTCAAAACAATGTAGCACACACTCCCACACACGTTTAAGGAAGTTCAACACAGTAAACAATCAACACAAGTCAAGCAATGAATGCTACTCTAGCACAAAGTAAAACAATGAAATAAACACACTTACACGCAACTGCAGACTCCTGTAGATAGATCGCTTCTCCTAACCATACAGTTAAATAACTTTTTAATGAATTAAAAATGGAAATGTTGTGCTTTGGTACACAGTGTAAAATATTTAGGCTTTTCTTTAAATTGTTCTATGTCTTGGTAAAAGTCAAGCCCAGCATTTTACAAAATATAGGAAAAATAAGACCTTGTTTCTTGTCATTAGTGAGGAAAAAATTGTGGTGGTAAAAACTATATTTTTAGGCAGTCTTTGTATATTTGTAGACATGCACATTCTATTTGTGTTGTTTTGTCCTGCTTTTAAAGACTGATTATAGCGTAATCTAATAGCATTCAAGAGTGGGCTGTGAAGGTGCATATCATTGGTTTGACCCACTGAATGAAAACACCATTCACAGAACTAGTCATTTGAGTCTGAACGAGACAAGATTTCCCGTTTGTGAATGAATTTAATGCACCGGTTCACTTGTTCATGAACAAAATGAATGAATAGGCCATCTCGTTCATTAACGAGGATCTGCTGACTGGCTGAACGAGAGGAGGCGGCAAGTCGTTCGTTCAGTTCGGCAATCTTGTTCAGCAAGAAAAGGGGCTGGATGAATTCTGAATAAAAGTTAATGATGACCACAGGCTACAATGACATACAGTATGGATGTTATTGAAACTCATTATTATTTTTTAAGGCTAGTTTTGTTGTCTTTTTTGTATAGCTTGATAAAAGTCATGCTCAGCAGTTCACAATACAGTATGATAGATATTCTTTGTTGTCATTTGTGGAGAAACACTTACGATGCTTAAACACTGCAGTGCTAAAGATTCTTAATAGAATTTTAGACATGCAAATTTTAATAAAAGATAATGACTCTTTCTTTTTTGTTTAATGCAATTACTCGTTCAATATGTACAAGGCATTTTATGTTGGCATTTGTGGACAGGTATTAGCTTGGTTTAGGTCCTATTTATCCGACCGCTACCACTTTGTCTGTGTAAACAAGGAATTGTCAGATCAAATAAGGAGTGCACAGAACATTGCCCAGAGCATCACACTCCCTCCGCCAGCTTGTTGTCTTCCCACAGTGCATCCTGGTGCCATCACTTCCCCAGGTAAACGGTGTACATGGCCGTCCATGTGATGTAAAAGAAAATGGGACTCATCGGACCAGGCAATCTTCTTCCACTGCTCCAAGGTCCAGTTCTGATGCTTGCATGCCCATTGGAGGTGCTTTCGATGGTGGACAGGGGTCATCATGGGCACTTTGACTGGTCTGCGGCTACACAGCCACATACGCAGCAGGGTTCAATGCACTGTGTGTTGTGACACATTGCTCCTGCTACCATCATTAAAATTTTCTGTGACTTGTGCCATAGTAGTCCTTCTGTCAGTTCAGAACAGATGGGACAGCCTTCGTTGCCCTCACTCATCGATGAGCCTTGGGCACCCATCACCCTGTCACCGGTTTGTGGTTTGTCCCTCCTCAGACCACTGTCGGTAGGCCTTGCCGTTTCAGAGATGTTCTGACCCAGTCAACTGGGCAGAACAATTTGGCCCCGTCAAAGTCGCTCAGGTCTTTACTCCTGCACATTTCTCCTGCATTCAACATGTTGAATACGAGAGCTGATTGTTTGCTTACCATCTAATCTACCCAGACCTTGACATGTTATGACGAGGCAGACGAGGAATGAGGATCTAAATGCGGCTTTAATGAAAAACAAAAGATGAACAAAGTAACTCAGAATTAAATGAAACAAAAACATGGGAAACCAGGCACAGAACATGACAACACATGTAAAGACTGACAAAGGAAATAGGGAAAACAAGGGCTTAAATACATAGGGGCAAACAAGGGAACGAGGAACACCTGTGGAAACAATCAGGGGAAAACCACTCATAAAATGAAACTACAAAAAGGACTACAAACTAACAGGAAACAGGAACTAAACAAGAATTTCAACATAAAAGTCAACACAAAAACAGGGAATATGTGATAGAGCCCCTCTTTTAAGGAGCGGACTCCAGACCTCCAAAAAACAAAAAACAAATTGTCCATGGAGTGTGGGGGAAAACAGGTAGTTCAGGGGGGCACAAGGGGAGCAGAGGAACAAGGCAAAGTCAGGGAGGCTTGAAACCTAGGTGGAGCCGGAGGGATGGAGAGCCAGAACGACGTTGCAGACTTGGAGGACCAAGTAGACCAGAGCAGATCAGGCGGGTAGCAAGGAGGCCAGGGAGACCCGAGCAGATCAGGTGGACGGCCAGGAGACCAGGGCAGATCAGGCGGATGGCCAGGAGACAAGGGAGATCAGAGCAGATCAGGCGGACAGCCAGGAGACCAGGGAGACCAGAGCAGCTCAGGCGGATGGCCAGGAGACCAGGGAGACCAGAGCAGATCAGGCGGATGGCCAGGAGACCAGGGAGACCAGAGCAGATCAGGCGGATGGCCAGGAGACCAGGGAGACCAGGGCAGATCAGGCGGATGGCCAGGAGACCAGGGAGACCAGAGCAGATCAGGCGGATGGCCAGGAGACCAGGGAGACCAGGGCAGATCAGGCGGATGGCCAGGAGACCAGGGAGAGCAGATCAGGCAGACGGCCAGGAGACAAGGGAGATCAGAGCAGATCAGGCGGACAGCCAGGAGACCAGGGAGACCAGAGCAGCTCAGGCGGATGGCCAGGAGACCAGGGAGACCAGAGCAGCTCAGGCAGATGGCCAGGAGACCAGGGAGACCAGAGCAGATCAGGCGGATGGCTAGGAGACCAGGGAGACCAGGGCAGATCAGGCGGATGGCCAGGAGACCAGGGAGAGCAGATCAGGCAGACGGCCAGGAGACCAAGGAGATGACCTCAAGGTGGTGCCTGGGTCAGGATTCCTGGGAGGCAGCCGCAGGGCCGAGACAGGGTCAGGAGGCCTGGGAGGCGGCCGCAGGACAGGGACAGGGTCAGGTGGCAGAGCTGCTGTAGGAGTCGTCTCTGGGCATGGGCAGAGACTCGGGAACGACCTCTGTGGTCATGAACATGGGCAGAGACTCAGGAACGACCTCTGGTCATGGGCATGGGCGGAGACTCGGGAATGACCTCTGTGGTCGTGGGCATGGGCGGAGACTCAGGAACGACCTCCGTGGTTGTGGGCATGGGCGGAGACTCGGGAACAACCTCCGTGGTCGTGGGCATGGGTGGAGACTCGGGAACGACCTCCGTGGTCATGAACATGGGCAGAGACTCAGGAACGACCTCCGTGGTCGTGGGCATGGGTGGAGACTCGGGAACGACCTCCGTGGTCGTGGGCATGGGCGGAGACTCGGGAATGCCCTCCGTGGTCTGAGGCATGGGTGGAGACTTGGGAATGCCCTCCGTGGTCGTGGACATGGGCGGAGACTCGGGAACGCCCTCCATGGTCGTGTACACGGGAAGAGACTTGGGAACAGAAACTTTTCTTCTCTTCCTCCTCCTCTTGTTGGCCGAAGTTGGCAACACTGTCTCTGGGACAGACGAGGCTGGTAATGCTGGCTCTGGGACGGACAAGGCTGGCAACTCGTTGGCCGTGGCAGGCGTGGGCATTGGCTCGTTGACCGTGGCAGGCGTGGGCGCTGGCTCATTGACTGTGGCAGGCATGGGCGCAGACAAATTCTGAGGTAGGGTCTTCATGGACCTACGCACCGACATCAGTGGCAGATCATACAATTTGAAGCCTTCCACAGCACCTGTCTCCGAGACACTTTTCACTTTTCTAACATCATTTTGTTCATTTTAAATTGTCCTGCAGTTTGACAAATTAATTTTTAAAAGTACAAATATTCCATGTATTCTTTCCAACATAAAAGCTAGATGCACAATATTTAAGGCTATAACATGTTAATTTAGTGCAATTTAATATATTAAAAATAACACGTAAAAAAATGAACACAATTAATCATGCCCCCTGACCATGCATAAATTCCGTACTAAATGGAACAAATATTCTCTCCAGTGGTGTAACGCACATCTTTAAATGTTGGACAAATGGGTAAATATTTGATGGTGATGTTAATTAATGGAGAATTGGCATCCCTACAAAAATTCAAGAATTGAGTTCTGTTCTAAAAAAGTAAAGGCTACTCGTAGCAAGGAGTCAATAATATTGAGAAAAGATTCTAAAATTACAAGAAAAAACACTTTCAGACACTTAGTGGGTATAGGGTTAGGGTTACATACATGTTGTTGCTTTTGATGCTTTAATACGTTTTCTTAGATATTCCTGACCTGTAACAGCGAAGGACTGAATTTGCTCATAAGGAATATCATGAGACACTGTCTTCTGAGGTGCTGTGGCAGATGGTTTCATAATTCCAAATTTCTTTCTGATCGTCTCAATTTTATTAGTAAAAACATTCATAAAGTCATTATTACTGTTCTGTGAGAGAATCAGTTCTTTGAACCTATGGGGGGGCCCATCACAGATTCACCTATCTATATTTAGGACATGTCCCCCGAACTTTCAAGCCTGCAGTTATCAAAACACTTATTAATCAGAATCAGAATGAGCTTTATTGTCAAGTATGCTTACACATACAAGGAATTTGTCTTAGCGACAGAAGCTTCCAGTGCACAAACAATACAAGACAGAGATAATAAAAAATAGAATAAAATTATAAAGCAAATAGAAAGTATAAGTATATATAGAAATACACAATAATATATATATGTACAAATATAAATCTGTTATATACCGATAGCGCAGGAGAATGTAATGGCAGAAGAGGTAGGATATGCTGGATACATATAAATAGACTAAGCAGTGAATTACACATAATTATTGCTCAAAGGGGCAGTTTTAACTGTTAATGAGATGGATAGCCTGAGGGAAAAAAACTGTTCTTGTGCCTGACGGTTCTGGTGCTCAGTGTTCTGTAGTGCCAGCCAGAAGGCAACAGTTCAAAAAGGTAGTGGGCTGGGTGAGTGGGGTCCAGAGTGATTTTTCCAGCCCTTTTCCTCACTCTGGAAGTGTACAGTTCTTGAAGAGATGGCAGGGGGCAACCAATAATCTGCTCAGCAGTCTGAATTGTCTTTTGTATTCTTCTGATGTATGATTTTGTGGCTGAACCAAACCAGACAGTTATTGAAGTGCAGAGGACAGACTCAATGACTGCTGAGTAGAACTGTATCAGCAGCACCTGTGGCAGGTTGAACTTCCTCAACTGGTGAAGGAAGTACAACCTCTGCTGGGCCTTTTTCACAATGGAGTCAACGTGGGTCTCCCACTTCAGGTCCAGTGAGATGGTAGAGCCCAAGAACATGACTCCACTGCTGCCACAGTGCTGTTCAAAATGATGAGTGGGGTCAATGCTGGGGTGTTCCTCCTAAAGTCCACTATCATATCCACTGTTTTAAGCGTGTTCAACTCCAGGTTGTTTTGATTGCACCAGACAGCCAGCTGTTCAACCTCCCTTCTGTATGCAGACTCATCATCATCCTGGATGGGGCCGATGACAGTAGTGTCGTCTGCAAACTTCAGGAGCTTGACAGAGAGGTCCTTGGTGGTGCAGTCATTTGTGTACAGGAAGAAGAGTAGTGGGGAGAGCACACATCCCTGGGGGGCACCAGTGCTGATCGTACAGGTGCTGAAAGTGAATTTCCTGAGTCTCACTAACTGCTGCCTATCTGTAAGAAAGCTGGTGATCCACTGACAGATAGAGGTGGGAACAGAGAGTTGGTTTAATTTAGTCCGGAGAATAGCTGGGATGATGGTGTTGAAAGCCGAACTGAAGTCCACAAAAAGGATATGTCCCTGGTCTGTCCAGATGTTGCAGGATATGATGCAATCCCATGTTGACTGCATCATCCACAGACCTGTTTGCTCAATAAGCAAATTGAAGGGGATCCAGAAAGGGTCCAGTGATGTTATTCAGGTGGGCCAACACCAGTCTCTCAAACAAAGTCAGTCAGTCAGTGTTTAAACAAAGATTTTGTAAGAACTGTAAGATTAACGACTAATGTCTTTGAAGTTTATCCTGGATTAACTGCAGAAGTTCACATAGATGCACAGAGGTGGTCCTCCCAACTATTTTTATTTTTACAGAGAAATAGTATCTGTGAAGAATTTCGATTTAGACCCCATCAGAGTTACAAATAACTTGCTCTTATCATCCGAGCATGGCAGCATCTCTCTTCTAGTGCTTTTAGATCTTAGTGCTGCTTTCGACACCATAGATCATGACATTCTCTAGGATATGCTTGAGAATTATGTTGGCATTTGTGGACAGGCAGTGGCATGGTTTAGGTACTATTTATCTGACCGTTACCACTTAATGAGGAATTTGCTTCACAGTTCTGACAAAACAGGATTAATTATTGAACCGAAAACCTCTAAAAATAAGATGCTGGAATATAATTTGTCTCTCAATGGATTTACTGTTACATCATCTTCTACAGTTAAAAACTTGGGTGTTATGTTTGATAGCAATCTATCCTATGAAAATCGCATTTCCAATTTGTAGAGCAGTGTTTTTCCACCTCAGAAATATTGCTAAATTACGACACAATCTCCCTTTTTCAGTTTCTGAAAAGCTAATTCATGCATTCATGACATCAAGACAAAATTATTCTGAAGCACTACTGTTTGGATGTCAATTAATAACCTTTATTTGGTTCAAAATGCAATAGCTGGAGTGCTGACTAGAACCAACAAATATGATCATATTAGTCCAATTTTATCATCACTAAACTGGCTACCTGTTAAGTTTCATATCAATTTTAAAATTCTTGTAATTTAAAAAGTTTGAATGGACTAGCTCCTCAATACTTAAGCGGTCTTCTATCATGCTATAATCCATCATGTCAAGGTCATGGTAAATGTATTTATAAAGCACATTTGAAAACAACAAATGTATACCAAAGTGCTGTACATGAACAATTAAAACAATAAGAGAAAAAAGAATAATCCAAAATAAAATGACAAGCTATACACAATGTGCTTTCAGTCCAAGGCCAAAGAATACAAATAAGTCTTTAGACATGATTTAAAAATATCAAGAGAAGGAGCTGATCTGATGTCCAGTGGTAAATTATTCCATAGTCTGGGGCCGACTACAGAGAATGCACAATCTCTTTTGGACTTCAAGCATGAACGTAGTGTATGCAGAAGTAGTTTATCAGAAGATTTGAGAGTCCCGAAGCAATGATGATGGGTAAGGAGGCCAGAGAGATAAGATGGGGCTAATCCATTTATAGCCTTTAAAAACAAATAATAAAACCATAAAATTAATCAAATTAATGGACTGGTAACCAGTGAGGAGTGGCCAGAAATACTTTACCTCTTCCTTGTGCCAGTCAGTAACCTTGCAGCTGCATTTTGGACTAACTGCAGGCGATATAAAGTTAAACGACTAAGACCCGTGTAAAGAGCATAACAATAATCAAGCCGGGATGAGATGAAAGCATGACTAACTATCTCCAAGTCCTTGAATGAGAGCGGTGTTTTAATTTGGTGAAAAATCTGAGTTGGAAAAATCAGCTTTTAACTACAGCACTAATTTGTTTGTCAAAATTTTGGGCAGAGTCAAAGCTTACACCCAGGTTTTTAGCAGAGGGGTGGGCATTTGAAGATAGAGTTGCCAAATTGCTAGTGATGGCAGAGAAAGTGCTAGGGGTGCTGAAAATAACAATTTATATCTTGCTCTCATTTAGCTGGAGAAAGTTATTTGCCATCCAGCATTTTCTCCCCTTTTCTCCCCAATTTGGAATTCCCAATGCGCTTTAAGTCCTCCTGGTGGCGTAATGTCTCGCCTCAATCTGGGTGGCAGAGGACAAATCTCAGTTGCCTCTACATCTGAGACGTCAAGTCTGTGCATTTTATCATGTGGCTTGTTGAGTGCATTACCGCGGAGAAGTAGCACGCGTGGAGGCTTCATGCTATTCTCCTCAGCATCCACGCACAACTCACCACGTGCCCCACAAAGAGCGAGAACCACACATTAAAGCGACCACGAGGAGGTTGCCCCATGTGACTCTACCCTCCCTAGCAACTGGGCTAATTTGGTTGCTTAGGAGACTTGGCTGGAGTCACTCAGCACGCCCTGCATTCAAACTCATGACTCCAGGGGTGGTAGTCAGCGTATTTACTTGCTGAACTACCCAGGCCCACTGCCATCTATCATTTAATGTCCTCAAGGCAATTAAAAATAGAAGACTAAGAATTTACTTCAGAACTAAGAGGGACATACAGCTGTGTATCATCAGCATAAAAATTATATAAAATAGAACACAGAGGAAACATGTATAGACAGAATAAAATTGGACCCATTATGGAACATTGCAGTACCCCACAAGTGAAAGGTGCAGAGTGAGAAAAAGAGTTCCCAATCCTAACATTTAGAGTTCTATCTGAGAGGCAGGATGTGAACCAATCAAAGGCTGTACCATTAATACCACCATCACATTTAATACGGTCAACAAGAGTAGTATGGTCAACTGTATCGATGGTGGCACTAAGATCATGCAAAATTCA
The DNA here is from genome assembly GCF_019703515.2 of Myxocyprinus asiaticus. Lineage (NCBI taxonomy): Eukaryota > Metazoa > Chordata > Actinopteri > Cypriniformes > Catostomidae > Myxocyprinus > Myxocyprinus asiaticus. The sequence continues at coordinate 46,986,660 of NC_059365.1, forward strand.
AATCACTGATCTACCTGAATCTAAGGTGAGCAGTAAATCTTCTAAATTCATCTAAATGTATCTGAAATGTTTTTTGTTTGTTTGTTTGTTTGTTTCTTCCATTTAAAAACGAGAGTTGAAGTGTTTGATGATAAGATCATCATGATGGCTGCCTCGGTGTGGAGCGCTCCTATTGTTTTGTTGTTTTTGTTTGTTTGTCCTGTGTTTAGTAATCTTTTTCCAGTCAGTTTTACCAGAGACGAACTGCTGAACATTCAACAGCATATACCAGACAATCTTTTCCCAGTTTTTGAATATTCAGACATTTTGCTGGACATTTTAGTGGAGGTGTGGCTGTGTTGTTCAAGAGACGCAGGCGAGGGAGATGAGCAGACACGCTGGTCAGGCTCCGTCGGCGCAGAGTATTCATCTACCGAATCTCCGCTCTCTTTCTAAAAAAATGGACGAACTACATCTCACCCGCACAAACAAGGACTTTTCAACCTCTGCTGCCTTGTGCTTCACAGAAACCTGGCTGAGTGAAGCCATTCCGGACAGCGCGTTACGTCTGCCGGGCTTTCAGCTATTCAGAGTGGATCAAATTGCGGAGTTAACGGGGAAAATGAGAGGCGGTGGAACATGCTTTTACATCAATGAAAGTTGGTGTACAGATGTAACAACATTAAAGAAGATGTGTTGTCCTAATTTGGAAGAGCTCTTTATTAACTGTAAGACTTTCTACTCGCTGCGGAAGTTTTCCTCATTTATTCTGGTGAGTGTTTACATCACGCTAAATGCATGTTTGAATGCCGTGCTGCAACAGCTGGCTGATCAGATCACAGACACAGAACAACAGTACCTGGACTCAGTTATTATTCTTGGGGATTTTAACAAAGCAAACCTCACATGTGAACTGCCCAAACAGAGACAGAAATATATTGGATCACTGCTACACAACAATAAAGGATGCATATCGCTCTGTCCCTAAAGCAGCTTTGGGACTCTCTGATCACTGTCTGGTTCGTCTTCTTCCAAACTATAGACAGAAACTAAAATCTAAGCCAAGCCTGTAGTAAGGTCTGTAAAGAGATGGATCAATGAAGCAGAGCTGGAACTACAAGCCTGCTTTGACTGAACTGATTGGAGTGTTTTTGAGGCTGCAGACACCAATCTGGATGAGCTCACAGATACTGTTACATTACATATCAGTTTCTGTGAGGATATGTGCATCCCTACTAGGACTTTTTTAACGTTTAACAACGACAAACCATGGTTTACAGCAGAACTCAGGAAGCTTCATCAGGCCAAAGAGGATGCTTACAGAGGTGGGGATAAAGTCTTGTACAATCAGGCCAGGAACACACTGAATAAGGGAATCAGAGTGGCTAAAAGAAGATACTCTGAGAAGCTGAAAAACAATTTTCAGCTAACGACCCTGCATCAGTGTGGAGGCATGAAACAACTTATGAATTTCAGGACTCCTACCCCCAACCCTGTGGTGGACCAACAACTGGCTGATGACCTGAATGTGTCCTACTGTAGATTTAAAAGGCCCAATCTCACAACCCACACCCGCTCTGACCTTTACTTCACACAAACACCAACACCTCCTGCAGCCCCCCTCCTCCCCCCTCCTGCTACTCAACCTGCACTTAAGATCTGTGAAGATGATGTGTTCCATGTCTTTCCAAAACAAAAGATAAGGAAAGCACAAGGCCCAGATGGCGTTTCACCTGCATGTCTTAAATCCTGTGCTAACCAGCTGGCCCCCATCTTCACACTGATTTTCAATAGATCACTGGAGCAGTGTGAAGTTCCCTCCTGCTTCAAACGCTCAATCATCATTCCTGTCCCAAAGAAACCAAAAATAACAGGACTTAATGACTACAGACCTGTCGCCCTGATGTCTGTGGTCATGAAGTCATTTGAGAGACTGGTGTTGGCCCACCTGAAGGACATCACTGGACCTTTCTAGATCCCCTTCAATTTGCTTATCAAGCAAACAGGTCTGTGGAGGATGCAGTCAACATGGGATTGCATCATATCCTGCAACATCTGGACAGACCAAGGGCATATTCAAGGATCCTTTTTGTGGACTTTAGTCCGGCTTTCAACACCATTATCCCAGCTATTCTCTGGACTAAATTACACCAACTCTCTGTTCCCACGTCTATCTGTCAGTGGATTACCAGCTGTCTGACGGACAGGCAGCAGCTTGTGAGACAGGGGAAATTCACTTCCAGCACCTGTACAATCAGCACTGGTGCCCCCCAGGTATGTGTGCTCTCCCCACTACTCTTCTCCCTCTACACCAACGACTGCATCACCAAGGACCCCTCTGTCAAGCTCCTGAAGTTTGCAGACGACACTACTGTCATCGGCCTCATCCGAGATGACGAGTCAGCATACAGAAGGGAGGTTAAACAGTTGGCTCTCTGGTGCAGTCAAAACAACATTGAGTTGAACATGCTCAAAACGGTGGAGATGATTGTGGACTTTAGGAGGAATACCCCAACACTGTCCGCCCTCAGCATTCTAAACAGCACTGTGGCAGCAGTGGAGTCATTCAGGTTCCTGGGCACTACCATCTCACAAGAACTGAAGTGGGAGACCCACATTGACTCCATTGTGAAAAAGGCCCAACAGAGGTTGTACTTCCTTCACCAGTTGAGGAAGTTCAACCTGCCACAGGTGCTGCTGATACAGTTATACTCAGCAGTCATTGAGTCTGTCCTCTGCACTTCAATATCTGTCTGGTTTGGTTCAGCTACAAAATCGGATATCAGAAGACTACAAAGGACATTTTGGACTGCTGAGAGGATTATTGGTTGCCCCCTACCCTCCCTTCAAGAACTATACACTTCCAGAGTGAGGAGAAAGGCTGGAAAAATCACTCTGGACCACACTCACCCTGCCCACTACCTTTCTGAACTGTTAACTTCTGGCCGACGCTTCAGAGCTCTGAGCACCAGAACCGTCAGGAACAGGAATAGTTTTTTCCCCCAGGCTATCCTTCTCATGAACAGTTAAAACTGCCCCATTGAGCAATAATTAATGTGCAATATACAGCTTAGTCTTTTTATATTACCCAACACAACCAACCTCTTCTGCCATTACATTCCCTTGCACTGTGTATAACCGATTTGTATTTAGATTTGCACTACGTATATGTATTTGTGTATGTATGTGTATATGTATATACACTATATTGCCAAAAGTATTCGCTCACCTGCCTTTAGACGCATATGAACTTAAGTGACATCCCATTCTTAATCCATAGGATTTAATATGATGTCAGCCCACCCTTTGCAGCTATAACAGCTTCAACACTTCTGGGAAGGCTTTCCACAAGGTTTAGGAGTGTGTTTATGGGAATTTTTGACCATTCTTCCAGAAGCGCATTTGTGAGGTCAGACACTGATGTTGGACGAGAAGGCCTGGCTCACAGTCTTCGCTCAAATTCATCCCAAAGGTGCTCTATCGGGTTGAGGTCAGGACTCTGTGCAGGCCAGTCAAGTTCTTCCACACCAAACTCGCTCATCCATGTCTTTATGGACCTTGCTTTGTGCATTGGTGTGCAGTCATGTTGGAACAGGAAGGGGCCATCCCCAAACTGTTCAAACAAAGTTGGGAGCATGGAATTGTCCAAAATCTCTTGGTATGCTGAAGCATTCAGAGTTCTTTTCACTGGAACTAAGGGGCCAAGCCCAGCTCCTGAAAAACAACCCCACACCATAATCCCTCCTCCACCAAACTTCACAGTTGGCACAATGCAGTCAGACAAGTACCGTTCTCCTGGCAACCGCCAAACCCAGACTCGTCCATCAGATTGCCAGATGGAGAAGCGTGATTCGTCACTCCAGACAATGCATCTTCACTGCTCTAGAGTCCAGTGTCGGCGTGCTTTACACCACTGCATCCGATGCTTTGCATTGCACTTGGTGATGTATGGCTTGGATGCAGCTGCTCGGCCATGGAAACCCATTCCATGAAGCTCTCTACGCACTGTTCTTGAGCTAATCTGAAGGCCACATGAACTTTGGAGGTCTGTAGCGATTGACTCTGCAGAAAGTTGGCGACCTCTGCGCACTATGCGCCTCAGCATCCGCTGACCCCGCTCTGTCATTTTACGTGGCCTACCACTTCGTGGTTGAGTTGCTGTCATTCCCAATCGCTTCCACTTTGTTATAATACCACTGACAGTTGACTGTGGAATATTTAGTAGCGAGGAAATTTCACAACTGGACTAGTTGCACAGGTGGCATCCTATCACAGTACCACACTGGAATTCACTGAGCTCCTGAGAGCGTCCCATTCTTTCACAAATGTTTGTAGAAGCAGTCTGCATGCCTAGGTGCTTCATTTTATACACCTGTGGCCATGGAAGTGATTGGAACACCTGAATTCAATTATTTGGATGGGTGAGCGAATACTTTTGGCAATATAGTGTATATGTGTGTATATATATATATATATATATATATATATATATATATATATATATATATATATTGTGTATTCTTTATATACTTTCTTTTCTTTTCATTATTTATTTTTTATTCAATTTTTAAATATTTTTTAAAAGTCTTTTTGCAGTTTTGTATTGTTGTGTACTGGAAGCTCCTGTCACCAAGACTAATTCTTCGTATGTGTAAGCATACTTGGCAATAAAACTCATTCTGATTCTGATTCTGAGAGAGAACAATTTTCTCCAGGACTTTTGATAAAAATGGCAGTTTAAAAATGGGTCAGAAATTATAAAGATTGCTAAGATCCAGATTTGGCTTAAAAAGAGGACCTCTGCTTGTGTAATGCAGGATGGAACAATGCCATTACATAGGGAGCTGTTTAAAATGGACAATACACTACAACCAATAGTGTCCAGCACATCTCTAAAGAGCCAGGCAGGAATAACATCAACAGAAGAGGTTGTTGGCTTCATCTGTCGGACTATATCTTTTAACTCTATGAGAGATATAGGTTCAGACTGATCTAAATGAGCAGAGCAAGTAACAGATTAAAAATATTTTTTCAATACTAGTGGTGAAGCAGGATTGCAAAGCTTCATTCTTACCAATAAAAAAATCCAAAAAAGCTATACATGTCTCAGGGGTGGTATCAAGACAGGTGGTGTCTTGATAACACTGTGTTAAAAATAATTTTAGGATTATGTTTTTTTGTTTTTGTTTTTGTTTTTTTGAAATTATAGCAGAAAGATATTTATTTTGTGTCTTTAACAAAAAACTGATATACAGATAAATGAATCTTTAAGATTTCAAAGGACATTTGAAGCCTCCTTTCTATTTATGCTCACCTTTCCTACATTCCCGAGAGCATGTCATTATTTAGCCAAGGCTGTGTTGTAACTGTAGGTCTTCTGATTTTGAAAGGAGCAACATAATCTAAAATGCTTGTGCAGGTGGAATTAAACAGTGTGACCATGTCCTCTGTGCTTAAACTTGAAGGAAGTATCTCCACAGTACTCTATGTTCAAGACGATTGCAAAATTACGGCCTGTTGATAGTAACTAAAATATAAAATTGCCTTCCTAGCATAGTTCAAGACTCAGACACATTCTCTCAGTTTAAGTCTAGACTAAAGACTCACCTCTTTAGCCAGGCATACACCTAATTTATCCCTCAATCTGTAGTTATGCTGCATCTACGCTATATTATTTTTTGTTTGTTTCCCTGTCTCAACCTCGGGATACATATCTAGTGAGGGGTGCCTCGTTGATGACTGTCTTCATCACTTCAATCTATTATGTAACATTTCACAGAGGATGAACTGCTGCCAACTCCAACCATAAAACAAGGGATACTTCACTGGCCACTGCCTGCACCTCGGACTTAGGGTGGACTTCACCAGAATTGAACTGCCACAAGCTTCCAGCCGGACTGCAAGGCACATCTCACTGACCTCTGCTTGCATCATCTTAGTTAAAGGGTGTACTAACCTCTAAATACAAAGACAATATTTAAATGCTTAAGATAGCCTTCATCAGCCAAATAAAAAAGGGACACTGCATCTACGTACACTTTCACAGTCAATTCGGGTTGGACTTCAAAGACACTTCATCATTAATTTTACAGTTCTAAAAATATCCTTTGTTTTAAACATTTCCTACCAAAATCATTTCAGTTCACTCAAATAATACATGACTTGTATTATACATAGATAACTAATATTGGCATTATGTTTATGCTCTATAGCTAGAGGGAAACTGAAATTTTTTTTTTCTCCATTAACATCTTATAGAGTTTTGGGTTCTTTGCCACAGTCGCCTATGGCATGCTCACTTGGGCCTAAAATCAAATCATTTTTAAGGCATGATTTTCAATCACGTTTTTCATTTAAACTGCTCATTGAGGACTTTACAGACTTTACAGCATCATTTTCCTCCCATTGGAGCAACAGTGCCAACAGTGCTGGGTAAATTACTTCTGAATTGTTATCCTGTTACTGATTACAAATTATATAACTAAAACGGCAATCAGTAATGTAATCTCTTGGATTATATTTTGGGGTAATTTAATCTGAATACTTTTGGATTACCTCTGACCTAACTCTTGTTTATTTGATGTCACAAGCATTTGAGTAGTAGAATCTATACTATTTTGTCATAATGTTGCATATGTGCATTTAAAAAAACCTAATGAATCAAAATATGACAATTTATATGATTTCTTGTGTTTTCTATTTTCTGTTACTGAGTGAAGTAAAAAGGCACTTACAAGATCATGAAACTCAAAAACACATTTTAACTGATATGTATGTTTTGTCCAAGATGGCAGAAAAAGATGGTGTGAATTATTCTTATTTAGAAGACGATTTCTTTTACACTATACAGAGGTTTTGTTTTTCTTTCAGACTTCCAACATCAATAAATATTGTAGGTCACATGATATGATATAGACAACGTATTTCACAGGTAAACATCAGCAGTGTTTAGTTACTTGCATAATTTTTCATAATGAGATGGTTTGTGGATTCTGTTCATAGAATGAGGCAGAAAATCAATTATTTGTAGCTTTCCATTTGATGCTACATTGGTTAGTATTTCTCATTTCTCATAGCATCCTTAGTCTTGTAAAAATATCCAAACTGCATAAAATGTACAAAACATATAGCCTTGTAATCGTGATTTTATTGGATTTATATTTCATCTGTTCCTATCACTTTTCACTCATAACAGTGTGAGCGCACCCTCAGTCTGCTCATATGAATGTAACACATCATAAGGAAAGTGTTTCATTTTATCCGCTGTTCAAACGCTCCTCAGATCGCTTCATTTAAAAGAATGTTTTCCAACTGAATAGTCTAAATATAAAATGAAACATATGACAATAAAATGCAATGTAATCTCTTCAGTAATCAAAATACTTTTTGAAATATAACTTGTGACACCACGTCAGGGTTCATGTCAGAGTTTATTTTGAAGAGTGTCTCCACAACACTAGGTGTTGAGATGTTGCGTAGGGGCATTGCTTCCGGATATTGCGTTGCATAGTCCACCAGAACTAATCCAAAGCGATGCCTGTGTGTGGTCCATTCTAATGGCCCGATGAGGTACATACCAATTCTTTCAAATGGGTACCTCGATTAGCGGTAGAGGGCACAATGGCGCTTTTGGGATGGCCAGTGGATTCACCAACTGGCATTCACAGCATGCCACACACCACCTGCGAACGTCCCTGTGAATGCCCAGACTGAAAAACCAGGCTATTATTCGGTTGAGTGTTTTTTCCTGTCCTAAATTGGATTATGATGAGCCGCCTGGAAGAGAGTTTCCCGACAGCTCTTTGGTACTTATAACTGGGTTGTATTCTCTTTTGTTTGAGTGTCCTGCATCATTCGATACAACCAATCTTTAAAATTTGAAAAATACGGGTATGCAAGCGCGACGTTAGGATGGAGCTGTTGACCATCGATTACTCTCACTTGGTCAAATGCATATTTGCGGGACTCGTCACATGAATTCTCTAGAGGGAAATCCCCTTCAGGGAATTCCCTGAGGGCGGGGACCTCCTCCCTTGCGTCATCTTGACGCAGAGCAGACGTAGACAGCCCTGGCACCGTCTCTCCAGCCATAGCGTCGCACGTCACACACCGAGACATTATTTCACAGGACCCATCCGCACAGATTTCCCTTAATAAATTATTAAAATCAGGCCAATTCATCCCCAAAATCAGTGGTGAGGTGGGAATTAACCGTCTGCTACACTCTATGTTTTCTACCCCTGAATACTATCTCAATGGTAACCATCGGATACGTGTGAATATTCCCTGTGCATACACCGCACCTTCACCTGATTATTTGTGCCCATCTTGTACGAAGCGTTGGTAGATGGAGGTTTGGGAACAGCCAGAATCCACCAAAGCTTGATATGTATCCCTCTGGGTACTCACCAGTATCCGATACACCCCAGCTCAATCGGGGGCAGCCTGTGGAGTGTCAGGAATCCGGACCAGTGTACCCACCTACGTTACGGGGCAACGGTCCTGGAAATGCCCCGGATCCCCGCAGCTCCAACAGACCGGCCCAGGCCCCCCTCCTACACCCGTGGGAATGGACTTGCCAACCTGGGAGGGATAGCGGAGACAGGCAGAGTTAGCAGGAGAGAGAGAGGTGAGAAGACACCCCCTAAGTGGGGAGGAAACCTGGGTACAGGACCACCCAGCCTCCTGGGGGCAGGGACGGGATGGGAAAAGGAGGTGGTGGAAGTGGGGTTTGGGGGCAGGAGAGAGAGAGAGAGAGAGAGAGAAGATAGAGATTCCATATCACTGCTTCCTGGAAACTCCTCGGCCAGCTGGTTTGCTTCCTCCAGTGACGCCGGATAGTGGCACTGGACCCACTCGGTCATCCCACAGGGCAGATGGCCGATGAACTGCTCCAGCACCACCTTCTCCATGATGTCCCCCTCGGTAAAAGTAATAAGCACTATATTCTCCCACCACTGCTGACTCTACTCTCTCCCAATTGAACTCTTTGGTTGAAAATGTAACACTGACGACAAAGAAAATGTGGCACATAACAACTGTTGCTTTTTGTACTGCAATTGTCAAAGCAAATTCAGTCACCTTCTTTTCCTAATTTTTATGAGCCACAACAAGTGCACATCCTTTAAGGTGATTTGGCCTCCTGACATTGACCGTCGCTTGAATGAGGTAGAGATCTGGCCACATCAGCATGGCCATCACAATTAACTTTCACCAGGGGAATTTCAGGGTCTGAGGGAAGAGGGCACTGGATCCCCCCCCCCATTCCTCGTCACTAGACCCAGCTTCTCTTAATGAGGAACTACATTGATGGAAAAATGCTCAACCTTATAGCAGTTTGTCAACCTGACCCAATATGATGTGCACCAGAGCTGAGTACCAGTGAATTTTTGAATATTGCACCATAAGCTGTAAATGCTAACAACAAGGTATCTGTCATGAGCATGGGACTTATTTCGACCCTTAAAGATATACACAAGATCCCCAGGACTGATATCAAGCATTGGTGCACACCGACCAGAAGGCCTTTTGGCTTTCACACTATGTGAATGATTGGCAAGGCGCTGTGCATGTTATTGTAAGATGAAGTATAGGTCATCTACAGGCAACTGCTGATGGAAGACCTGGTCTTGCTGCAGCAGCATTTCTCGGGCCAACAGCCCATGGGACCTGATACAACTGTTCAAAAAGGCAATGAAAAGGAGTGACGACCCTGCAATGTGGCTCAAGCCGCAGTATCTCTCTCTGGAACTCCTAAATTGCCTTCTCGGAGTCAGGATTCTTGTTAACACTCTTGGCATTGCCAACTTCAAAGGCCATCCTGTATTCTGAGAAGTCTTACCACTGGTCAAAGCTGAAAACCCTGGTGCACTCTAATGGGGTATGGTGCTGCACAACCAGAAGACGTTTTACATACACCTTAGCCAAATACATTTAAACTCAGTTTTTCACAATTCCTGACATGTAATCATAGAAAACGTTCCCTGTCTTAGGTCAGTTAGGATCACTACTTTATTTTAAGAATGTGAAATATCAGAATAATAGTAGAGAGAATTATTTACTTCAGCCTTTATTACTTTCATCACATTCCCAGTGGGTCAGAAGTTTACATACACTTTGTTAGTATATGGTAGCAATGCCTTTAAATTGTTTAACTTGGGTCGAACATTTTGGGTAGCCTTCCACAAGCTTCTCATAATAAGTTGCTGGAATTTTGGCCCATTCCTCCAGACAGAACTGGTGTAACTGAGCCAGGTTTGTAGGCCTCCTTGCTCGCACATGCTTTTTCAGTTCTGCCCACAAATGTTCTATTGGATTGAGGTAAGGGCATTGTGATGGCCACTCCAATACCTTGACTTTGTTGTCCTTAAGCCATTTTGCCTCAACTTTAGAGATATGCTTGGGGTCATTGTCCATTTGGAAGACCCATTTGCGACCAAGCTTCCTGGCTGATGTCTTGAGATGTTGCTTCAATATATCCACATAATTTTCCTTCCTCATGATGCCATCTATTTTGTGAAGTGCACCAGTCTCTCCTGCAGCAAAGCACCCCAAAACATGATGCTGCCACCCCCATGCTTCACGGTTGGGATGGTGTTATTTGGCTTGCAAGCCTCACCCTTTTTCCTCCAAACATAACAATGGTCATTATGGCCAAACAGTTTTTTGGTCAACGGTAACAGGAACCCTCCACTCTCCCCTGAACCCTCACGGCCCGATGATTGGTTCCTGGGCTCGCGGCGCTGCTCAAAGCCACGCCCCACCCCTGTTCCTTTCTTCCCGGAAGTGCATGAAGACAAGGTCGTGGGAGGCACTTTTTACTGCCCGGTCCCAATCTTTCAGCTTCCCTGCCCTCACTACCCTCGATGGTGGGGCGGCCAAGGGCTATTCGGCAATCCCCCCAGTGGATAAAGGCGCTCGCGGTGCACCAATGCCCGCAGAGCACCGCCACCTGAGCTCCTGTCCAAGGCCTGTAAGTTTACGTCGTCTCTGACGGCCAAGGCCTACGGTGCCGCTGGACAAGCTGCCTCCACCCTGCATGCCATGGCTCTCCTGCAAGTCCGCCAAGGTGCTAAAGGAACTGCACGAGGGTAGTTCCACCCCGAGATTGATACTTGGCGACCGACCTCGCTCTTCGGGCAACGAAGGTCACGGTGCGGTCTCTCGGCGGGCGATGTCCACCTTGGTGGTCCAGGAGCGCCACCTTTGGCTCAACCTGGTCGAGATGGGAGAGGCCGACAAGGCATGGTTCCTTGCTGCCCCCATTTCCCAAGTTGGCCAGTCCGGCGACACCGAGGACTTTGCCCAGCAGTTCTCAGTGGTGAAGCAGCAGACGGAGGTTATCCGGCACATCTTGCCCCGGCGCGGCTCAAGATCCCACACCCCATCTGCTCGTCGCCAAGGGCGCCCCCCTGTGGTGACTGTACTGGCTCCACTGCAGCCCGCCCCTGTGGCCTGGCCCCGGCATGGAGCCCACCGCAGGAAGCAGACGCCACCCGTCTCGTGGCTGCCAAGAACCCACGAAAGGCTTCGAATCGCCCCTGAGACGGGCGACCCAGGGACGACAAAATCCGCTGCTCTGGAGCTGGTAAGCAGACCACTCCATCTCCCGGTCGAGAGCCGGGAGGAGAATCTTTTGTTACCTTTGCATTTAATTGTGCTGCATGCGCAATTACGTGGCTGCAGTACCCAAGAGTTCAGCAAGAGCGGTTTCCTTGTTCCCTGGGTCACATATCCAGTGTGCATGTCCGTCATCACGACCACCATCCACCACTCTATTTGGCAGGTTTGGCGCTCCAGCGGCGGTCTCCCCGCCCCTGAGCACCAAGCTGTGGCACAAATATGCCCCCAATGTGACAGTCTCCATGGGTCACGAGGACAGGCCTCTTCCTCCCCCGTCCCAGGCTGTTCCGGGGGTGGTCACAAGGAGCCAGGTAAGTACTTCGATGTCCCTAAACTCAGCACGGCCACGACACGGTGTGGCACCTCAGGCTCCGCCCCGCTGCGAGGCCCCACCCGCCGGTACGTCTGACGAGATTGTCCCTCCAGCCTAGATGAAGAAGGTGTTTTACAGCCCCTACTTCATTGTACTGAAAAAAGGCGGTGGGTTGCGGCCAATCTTGGACCGGCGAGTACTGAACCGGGCTTTACACAGACTCCCGTCCTAGATGCTGACACAAAGACGCACTCTAGCGAGCGTCCGGCATCAAGATTGGTTCGCGGCGGTAGACCTGAAGGACGTGTACTTCCACGTCTTGATTCTACCTCGACACACACCCTTCCTGCGGTTTGCATTCAAGGGTCGGGCGTATCAGTACATGGTCCTCCATTTTGGTCTGTCCTTGTTCCCTCACATCTTCACGAAGGTCGCAGAGGCAGCCCTTGCCCCGCTAAGGGAAGTGGGCATTCGCATCCTCAACTATCCCGATGGTTGGCTAATCCTAGCTCACTCTCAGGATGTGTTGTGTGCACACAGGGACCTGGTGCTCTCGCACCTCAGCCGACTAGGGCTTCGGGTCAACTGGGAAAAGAGCAAGCTCCTCCCGGTTCAGAGCATCTCTTTTCTCGGTTTGGAGTTGGTCTCAGTCTCGTTGATAGGCGCGCCTCATGAACGAGCATGCACAGTCGGTGCTGACCTGTTTGAAGTTCAAACAGCAGTTCCACTGAAATATTTTCAGAGGCTCCTGGGGCATATGGCATCCTCAGCGGTGGCCACTCCGCTCGGGTTGATGCATATGAGACTGCTTCAGCACTGGCTTCAGACTCGAGTCCCGAGATTGGCATGGCGCCGCGGGACACATCACGTGATCATCACGCTGGTCTGTCATCACCTCTTCAGCCCTTGGACCGACCTCACATTTCTACGGACAGGCGTTCCCCTAGAGCAGGTCTCCAGGTGTGTCGTGGTCACGACAGACGCCTCCTAGAAGGGCTGGGGCGCTGTTTGCAATGGGTTGCCTCGAGTTGCTGGCAATTCTGCTCACCCTGCAGAGGTTCCGGCCGTTGATCCAGGGCAAGCACGTGTTAGTTCGGAAAGACAACATGGCAACGGTAGCATATGTCAACCGCCAAGGCGGTCTGCGCTCTCGTTGTATGTCACAACTCGCCCGCCGTCTCCTCCTCTGAAGTCAGCAGCACCTCAAGTCGCTGCGAGCCACTCACATTCCGGGCGACCTCAACACTGCAGTGGACACGCTGTCACGGCAGGTTACCCTCAGGGGAGAGTGGAGACTCAACCCTCAGGTGGTCCAGCTGATCTGGAGTCGATTCAGACAGGCACAGGTAGACCTGTTCACCTCCCAAGAATCCTCCCACTACCCGCTCTGGTACGCCCTGACCAAGGCATCTCTCGGTATAGATGCGCTGGCACACAGCTGGCACCCTGGACTGAGCAAATATGCGTTTCCCCCAGTGAGCCTACTTGCACAGACACTGTGCAAGGTCAGGGAGGATGAGGAGCAGGTCATCCTGGTAGCACCCTACTGGCCCACCCAGACGTGGTTCTCGGACCTCACGCTTCTCACGACAGCCCCCCCAGCGAATTCCCCTGAGAAAGGACCTTCTTTCTCAGGGATGGGGCACCATCTGGCACCCGCGACCAGACCTCTGGAATCTCCATGTCTGGACCCTGGATGGGACGGAGAAGACCTTAGTGGTCTACCACCCGCGATGGTAGACACGATCATTCAGGCTAGGGCCCCCTCTACGAGGCACCTGTATGCCTTTAAGTGGTGTCTGTTCACTAAGTGGTGTTCTTCCCGACGGGAAGACCCCCAGAGATGCGCAGTCGGATCTGTGCTTTCCTTCCTGCAGGAGAGGTTGGAAGGGCGGCTGTTCCCTTCCACCTTGAAGGTGTACGTTGCCGCTATAGCAGCACACCACGACACAGTGGACGGTAAGTCCTTAGGGAAGCACGACCTGATCATCAGGTTCCGGAGAGGCACCAGGAGGCTGAACCCCTCCAGACCGCGCCTCGTTTCCTCATGGGATCTCTCTGTAGTTCTTCAGGGTCTACAGAGAGCCCTCTTTGAGCCTTTGCAGTCAGCTGAGCTTAAGGCACTCTCCTTGGAGACTGCCCTCCTGACTGCGCTCACTTCCATCAAGAGGGTAGGAGACCTGCAAGCGTTCTCTGTCAGCGAAACGTGCCTGGAGTTTGGTCCGGGCTACTCTCAAGTGATCTTGAGGCCCTGACCGGGCTATGTGTCCAAGGTTCCCACGACCCCTTTTAGGGACCAGGTTGTGAACCTGCGAGTGCTGCCCCAGGAGGAGGCAGACCCAGCCCTGTCGTTGCTGTGTCCGGTGCGCGCTTTATGCATCTATTTGGATCGCACGCAGAGCTTTAGGATCTCTGAGCAGCTCTTTGTCTGCTTTGGTGCACAGTGGAAAGGAAGCGCTGTCTCCAAGCAGGGGATTCCCCACTGGCTCATTGACGCCATAGCTATGGCATATCATGCCCAGGACATGCCGTCCACGGTAGGGCTACGAGCCCATTCTACCGGGGTGTAGCGGCCTCCTGGGCCCTGGCCAGGTGTGCCTCTCTAACAGACATTTGCAGAGCAGCGGGCTGGGCAACATCCAACAACTTTGCAAGGTTCTACAACCTACGGGTGGAACTGGTTTCATCCTGGGTAGTGGCATGCAATACAAGCGGATAGCTGGCCGGGTGTATCGCTTGCACATAGCGCCTTTCACCTCCTCTGAGCTGAAGACGTGCGCCATTAACTCCCAGTAGTGTTCACAAACTATGTTCCCTGGTTGACTTCCTCCGAGCCCTGTGGCTTTTCGGAGAGACTCGCTGCTGGCCCAGTACACGTGCTAACTAAAAGCCCTATTCTGGGGTAGGTGCTCCGCATGTGGCAGTTCCCTGTAGGCATCCCCATGCAATGTATATCTTCTGCTAATTCGTTTCCCTGTTGGCAAACTGTGTCTTCCTTGGGCAGAAGTCCCTCTGCCACAGTCTCCATGTTTGTAGTAACTCCTCCCCCGTTGGGTAGGACCTACCATGAGACTTCTCCACATGATCGGCAAGACCATGTGACGTATTTTCCACTTAAATATCCCCCCTCTCTCTGGGCGAGGTGTGGTCTCCACAGTGTCCTCCCCTTGGGAGGGATACCCCCTGACTAGACCTGGTCGGCCAAGTTGGATAATCCCCCTTTTTTTTAGGGAGTGGAAAAAAAGAAGGGTAAAAGAGGCCACGACTGGGCTAGCCTGTCTTTATCTTTTGGGTAGTCGACTTGTCCCCAAAGGGCCGTTCGACACTCATAACTATGTTGGGGGAGGTTACATGTCGGCCTGGTGCGCTGGCTACGAGGCACACAGTTGTCTGCCCTTCACACACCGCCAGTTCACGTAACACAGTTCAGCCAGTTGCGGCGTTTTGTATAGGGACCCCTAGTGTCACTACATCGACACAACGTCGAGTGAGTGACAGATAGGGAACATCATGGTTACTTGCGTAACCTCCGTTCCCTGATGGAGGGAACAAGACGTTGTGTCCCTCCTACCACAATGCTGAACTACCCGCTGAAATGGCCGGACCTTGTCTCAGCTCCTTAGCATAAAACCTGAATTAGTGGTTGCATACCAGCTCCTTTTATACCCGTATGTTCGGGGGAGTGGCATGCAAATAACACTCGCTAATTTTCATTGGCCATTTATCAAAGACCAGAGGTGTCTCGGGCTCCCAAGAGTGACCCCTAGTGTCACTACATTGACACAACGTCTCGTTCCCTCCATCAGGGAATGGAGGTTATGCAAGTAACCATGACGTTTTGTAATTATCGTATCGGCCGATACATTTTCCCCTTTGCCCGATTTGCTTCTTGAGGGCGCTGAGAATCACCTGCTTGCATGTGAAGCGACTGAGACATGTAAATGACCAGTCACAGTTCGTTTTGATGTTACGTACCATCGTGTTACTTCAATAATAGACTAGTGTGCAACACAGTCTCATTTAAACGGTCTGCATATATGAGCCTCGGCAGACATGTTTAAGCTCATAATGATAAAGTGATCACTTGTTTCATTCTCCCTCTCTCTCCTCAACAGTTCCCTGTAACTTTTAACTGTCTTGTCTAATGATAAAAAGGCAAATATCAATAAAACTAATATCATATACCATCTGCAAATATGCACATATCTAGTTTAAACAGATGTAATACACAAATCTCACAAAACTTGAGCAGATCCAGCATCCTGTGAAGCGCTCATTTATTTACCTCTAAAGCACGTATTCTATCAGCCACTCCACAGCAGTTCCGTCACTTTTTAAATTTCTTTTATAATGATAAAAGCCAAATATCAATAAAACATATTATATACCATCTGCAAATATGCAGATACCTCATTTTAAAAGATGTAATTCACAAACCTCACAAAAATGCAGCGCTTTCTTCCCATTTAGCGCTCATCCAATATCTTCCTCTGAAGTGCATGTTCCATCAGAATCAAAACTTCAGGATCAGGATCAAAAGTTCCTCTGATTCACAAATCATGATGGTCAGTCCATGACAATCCAAGCAAGCGATCCAGGCTGTTTAAATTGTCAGGAGATTGCTGTTTGTGCTGGATCCGCACGAGCATGTGAGAGCAACTTCAAAGTAAAAGCGCTTCATGTGCTATGAGTAAATTTCGTATTCACTAAGCACTGTATGTGCAATTGGTTTGATTCTGTATTTTTTGAGAAATGCGACTGTTAATGCGCACATGCCATCCATGGTTGCTGGACTACTGTGTGTACTGTTATTTCCTTCTTCCTGATATATTAACAATTTCTTCATGTGCAAATAAATTACTAAAATTTGATGACTAAACAGAAATTAGAAGAAACTGTTATCTACCATTTAAAATAAAATATCTCTTTTTTACAAAGTTAAAGTTTAGTGTGAAATTGAGTAAATATAGTGTTAAACATAAAATTGCTAAAAATGAATAAACTCTTATGTTATTTACTATATTAAATTGTGTGATATATCGGCATTGTCTCAGCCTATCGGCCACCCTGCTCTCTGTATATCGGCATCGGCCATTAAAAAACCCATATCGGTCGATCACTAGACATAAGCAATTTCTCATACTAAAGTGAGCAATATCTTCAGTATCACACTACCAAGTTCTCACAGTGGCTAAAGTAGTAATGATGCTAGTGCAGAAGAAAGAGACAGACAAGGATTTTTTAATATTTTTAAACAGTAAGTGCATTTAGTGTGGATAGGTTAAGTACTCACAGAACAGCTGTGTATTCAGCTGGTTCTTGAATGCTGAAATTATATTTGCAGATCATGTGGAGGTTGGAAGCTCATTCCACCACAGAGGAAGAGAGAGAGTGAATGATCGTGAAATGGACTTTGTCCCTCTTTGCGATGGGACCACCAGGCGCCGCTCGTTCATTGACCGCAGGTAGTGAACTGGGACATAGACCCAGAGGAGTGCATTGAAGTAAAAGGGTTCTGTTCCATTGGCTGTCCTGAAGACCAGAGCCAAAGCCTTGAATTTGAGGTGGGCAACTACTGGCAGCCAGTGGAGTAAAATCAAGAGGGGTGTGATGTGAGCCCTCTTTGGCTGATTAAAGACCACATGCACTGCAGCATTTTGGACCATCTACCGTGGCTTAATCATTCTAGCTGGGAGACCGGCCAACAGGGCATTACAGTGGTCTAGTCATGAAATTACCAAAGCATGGATCAGGAGCTTCATAGCAAATTCAGACAGGAAAGGTCTAATATTCCTTATGTTTTAAAGTGCATACCTGCAAGACAGGGTGGTTGATGAGATGTTGGCTGTGAAGTTAAGCTGGTCATCCACCACCACTCCCAGGTTCAGGGCTGTCCTGTTTGGCATTTGTTTTGTTGAGCCAAGATGAACAGAGGTTGTGGTGAACAAAGTTTAGCTACTAATCATCAGCATGCAGCCACATCAAGAGGAACTGACACTGCAGCTGAAACCTCTGTTGCTCTCCAAAAATACCAATATCTTGCATTTAATATCAAGGAGGCTAGCAGGTCTTCCACAGAACTTTGTGAATAGGAGTTGGACATTCCCTCAAATAAAATGAACAAGTACTTGAAGGAGATCCAAGACAAAATTTTCAGTGATACACCACTGAATTTCTGTGTGGCAAGAGAGGCTATTAATCCTAGACTTGCCCCAGTAGCTGTAGACTTAGTCAGTCCCCCTGCTTCTCAAGCTTTTGTGGAGTGAATTTTCTCAGTCTGTGGACTACTCTCATCTGGTTTAAGAAACAGGACAACCTCATCTCTGGAGCAATGGGTAATTTTCAACCCTACGCTCTAAAAAAAGATGGTTCTTGAAAGGTTCTTTACTGACTGTGACAAATCACTAGATCTCTTCTGAAGGAGGAAGCAGGAGCCGGGTAAACAATCCAACGTAAGTCTCTTTATTCAAACACTTTTCAGCATAATGCAAAAGTTTTGCCTTTCGGCATGACATAAATGTACACACATAAACACTGCTGCGTGCGTCTCTCTCTCTCTCTCCTCCAGCAGTCTGGACTGCCCTTGTATCCCTCTCCAGCTCTCACTGCAACACAAAACAGCTCTTAGAGATAATTTCCTACAGGTGTCAGTCCTTAGTCCTGGCAGCTCAACTGACTAATTTCATAGACTGTCAACACTCTCCACAGGTAAACTTGATATTAAAAAAAGTATGTCACTAAAATTTTTTAACCATTAGTAGTTTTAGAAGGAAAGTTTTCAGGGACAACAAATCCCATTAGGGCAGTTAAATGGGAGTGAGCATTTGTGTATTTTTCTTTCGTTTCACTCGCTGTTTTTGAAATTGAAACCGCAACGAATTTAAAGTTTACAGTTTATCATAAATGTGCTGTTTGGTAGCAAGAGGTTGGCCAGATTTGAAGTCATGATTTATAACACCTTTTTACCGCTATGACTGTAACTGTTTATGTTGGGAAAATCGCATTTTCACAACTCATTCACATCATCCAAGACGAATATACAGTAACCTGTATGGTGAAACTTTCCCCAAGCTGTTACTATTTTAAGCATTTACATGACAAATTGTGTCAAATCATTTTTCTAGTTGCAACAAACGTCCTCTACACATTCAATAATAAAGTAATGTAGCCCAACATAGTCCAAATAAAACCTGCATCAAGTTCTTTTTTGCTAATATATCTAATAATCTTGAAGGGAATTCATGAACATAAGATTGTCTTTTTATTGTCGTTTTATAGATCTCTACCAGAACATGAAAGTGTGACCAACTCAAGAGGTGAGTGTAATTTTGTCATTTTCTTTAAAATACTGAAATAATGTTCTATAAAAGGGGGTAATTTTGGATTTTTATTGTGATTTCAGGTATCCATCCCACCTGCGGTATGAGTCTTTGTCTGCTCTGATAACAGCATATCCCTGCCTTAAAGCTATTAGATTGTGTGAGTTTTAAGTACTCCTTTTTATCTCTCTTTCTTTTTTATATATTTTTTAGCCATTGATTTATATACTGTAATTATTTAATACAATGCAATTTCTTTGTGTCATATGTTTACAGTTAAAAAGCTACAGTACTCTATGTCTTCCAGCTGTGTTCAGTGAGGATCCTTCTCTCCGCTTCTCCACTAAGCACGTGAGTGATTTAAAGATACTGAATTTGTGATCCATATTGAATTTTGGAATATTTCAAACATTTTGCTGTCACAAAAAAAAAAAAAAAAAACTACCACACTTTACTGTTATTAACATTTTTATTGATTCCATCTACAAAAACCAATAAACACAACATAAAATATGGAATCAATTATATAAATTAAACCCCTCCCCCCGACCCCTCCCACTCCCACCCCACCCGACACAAACACGCTTTACAGTGGTCTCTTACAATTTTAACAAAAAATTACAAACAAGCTAAAAAAATATACTTTCAAAAAAACAAGAGTATTACACATCAAACTAAAAATTTTAAATCAAAAATCAAAAATCCCTCTCCAATGCTCCAAATATCCACCCCACTTCCTATTAAACAAATCCCACTTTCCCAACTTTCTCTAGATCACCTCCTCAAATGCCGCAACCTCACTCATCTCCCCGCACCACTCTCGAAATGAGGGTGCCCCAGCCGTCTTCCACCCCCTGATAATTATTCGCCTGGCCACCATAACTCCGGCCAGGGCCCAACCTCTCAAATGGCTATCCCCAAAATTAATGACCTCCCCATCACCCAAAATGCAGAGTCTAGGGCAAAATGAAAACTGTGTGTCCAACAAATCACACATAAATCCCTGAATCTTCAACCAAAATTCCTGTATTTTAACACATCCCCAAAAAACATGGGTTGTGTCCCCGTCTTATGATTTGCATCGCCAGCAGGTGGGTGTGTCTTTAAGACCAAATCTATACAATCTAGAGGGTGTCCAATATAATTGATTCAAAATCTTAAATTGCATCAGATGCACCTTTGAATCTCTAGATGTAGACTTGAAATTTTTTAGAATCTTAGCCCACACTCCCTCCTCCAATACCAAATTTAAATCTCTCTCCCATAATCTCTTGAGAGAAGTTGAAGCTCCATCCCCCAGACTCTGAATTAACAGGGAGTAATACACTGATGTCTCATGACCTTTTCCAAAAGAAGTAATCACCACTTCCAGAGTATCTGCCGCTTTAGGGGGGTGTATGCTACTCCCAAAAATAGTACAGAGCAGGTGGCGCAGCTGTAAGTACCTGAAGAACTGAGATCTAAGAATCCTGAAATGTTGGACCAAATTTTCAAAAGATCTCAACATTCCACTCTCATATAGGTCACCAAGTGTATTAACAGCCCTCACAATCCACTCCGACCAGCAGAAAGGGGAATCACCAATACGAAACTTTGGGTTTAGCCATATGCTCGAGGCAACATTTAAATAAATGTCTGAATTAAACACTCTGGACACTTTTGTCCATAGCGTGTGCAGATGCGAGATGACGGGGTGTGACTTAACTTCTCCAATTTGTTTAATAGAAAGGCTTTGTTATAGTAAAAAAGGGGCAATAACTTCCTGTTCAGTTCCAAACCAGGGAGGGGCTCTCTCAGGTGGAAGTGATCAATGAGCTAAATGTCTGAGACCGAATGTATAATAATAAAACAAAATCTTGGGTAGGCCTAGCCCACCTTTGTCAATCGGCCTATGTAGCTTGTTGAAATGTAACCTGGGATGCTTTCCATTCCAAAGGAAGGACTTCACTATACTATCAAATTGCTTAAAATAAGAGAGGGGGATATCTACAGGGAGAGATTGTAGTAGGTAGTTGAATTTTGGAATACAATTCATTTTAATAACATTAACCTTCCCAATCATCAATAAATGTAATGAAGCCCACCTACTCACATCACTCGAAAACCTTTTTATTAAAGGGTCAAAATTAACTCTGACTAAATCACATAATTTTGCTGGGAATAAAATGCCCAAATACTTAATGCCTTGTTTGGGCCATTGAAAGGCACCCGGTTGAAAAGCCATTACTGGGCAGTACGCAGTCAGAGATAAAGCTTCAGATATAGACCAATTAACTCTGTATCCCAAAAATTTAGAAAAGGAATTAATAAATCTGTGGAGGCAAGGCATAGATCTAGTGGGGTTGGAGACGAATACTAAAATATCATCTCCATAAAGTAAAAGCTTATGCTCCACACCTCCCGCCACCACCCCTTGAAAATCATCCTCCTTTCTTATCGCGGCTGCTAATGGTTCCAGGGCAAGACAGAACAATAATGGGGAAAGAGGGCAACCCTGCCGAGTGCCCCTATTCAGAGAAAAATAATCTGGAATTAATCCATTTGTTTATACTGCCGCTACCGGGTGTCTATAAAGTAACTTAATCCATTCAATAAAATTATTCCAGAACCCATACATTTCCAAAATCTTAAAAAGATAATCCCATTCTACCATATCAAACGCTTTTTCAGCGTCAAGTGAGATGGCAGCGACCAGAGTCTGATCATTCGCCACTGACCACATGATATTAATGAGACGCCTAATGTTGTCAGAAGAGCTGTGGCCCTGAAAAAACCCCACCTGATTATACAGGTGCATCTCAATAAATTAGAATGTCGTGGAAAAGTTCATTTATTTCAGTAATTCAACTCAAATTGTGAAACTCGTGTATTAAATAAATTCAATGCACACAGACTGAAGTAGTTTAAGTCTTTGGTTCTTTTAATTGTGATGATTTTGGCTCACATTTAACAAAAACCCACCAATTCACTATCTCAAAAAATTAGAATACATCATAAGACCAATAAAAAAAAACATTTTTAGTGAATTGTTGGCCTTCTGGAAAGTATGTTCATTTACTGTATATGTACTCAATACTTGGTAGGGGCTCCTTTTGCTTTAATTACTGCCTCAATTTGGCATGGCATGGAGGTGATCAGTTTGTGGCACTGCTGAGGTGGTATGGAAGCCCAGGTTTCTTTGACAGTGGCCTTCAGCTCATCTGCATTTTTTGGTCTCTTGTTTCTCATTTTCCTCTTGACAATACCCCATAGATTCTCTATGGGGTTCAGGTCTGGTGAGTTTGCTGGCCAGTCAAGCACACCAACACCATGGTCATTTAACCAACTTTTGGTGCTTTTGGCAGTGTGGGCAGGTGCCAAATCCTGCTGGAAAATGAAATCAGCATCTTTAAAAAGCTGGTCAGCAGAAGGAAGCATGAAGTGCTCCAAAATTTCTTGGTAAACGGGTGCAGTGACTTTGGTTTTCAAAAAACACAATGGACCAACACCAGCAGATGACATTGCACCCCAAATCATCACAGACTGTGGAAACTTAACACTGGACTTCAAGCAACTTGGGCTATGAGCTTCTCCATCCTTCCTCCAGACTCTAGGACCTTGGTTTCCAAATGAAATACAAAACTTGCTCTCATCTGAAAAGAGGACTTTGGACCACTGGGCAACAGTCCAGTTCTTCTTCTCCTTAGCCCAGGTAAGACACTTCTGACATTGTCTGTGGTTCAGGAGTGGCTTAACAAGAGGAATACGACAACTGTAGCCAAATTCCTTGACACGTCTGTGTGTGGTGGCTCTTGATGCCTTGACCCCAGCCTCAGTCCATTCCTTGTGATGTTCACCCAAATTCTTGAATCGATTTTGCTTGACAATCCTCATAAGGCTGCGGTTCTCTCGGTTGGTTGTGCATCTTTTTCTTCCACACTTTTTCCTTCCACTCAACTTTCTGTTAACATGCTTGGATACAGCACTCTGTGAACAGCCAGCTTCTTTGGCAATGAATGTTTGTGGCTTACCCTCCTTGTGAAGGGTGTCAATGATTGTCTTCTGGACAACTGTCAGATCAGCAGTCTTCCCCATGATTGTGTAGCCTAGTGAACCAAACTGAGAGACCATTTTGAAGGCTCAGGAAACCTTTGCAGGTGTTTTGAGTTGATTAGCTGATTGGCATGTCACCATATTCTAATTTTTTGAGATAGTGAATTGGTGGGTTTTTGTTAAATGTGAGCCAAAATCATCACAATTAAAAGAACCAAAGACTTAAACTACTTCAGTCTGTGTGCGTTGAATTTATTTAATACAGGAGTTTCACAATTTGAGCTGAATTACTGAAATAAATGAACTTTTCCACGACATTCTAATTTATTGAGATGCACCTGTATGTATAAGAGATGTCATAACTTTACTTAATCGGTTAGCCAGAATTTTTGCCAAAATTTTTACATCTAGCTGGATCAGGGAAATTGGACGGTAACTTTTACATTTGCTTGGATCTTTGCCCTTTTTAAGAATCAGACTGACCCGGGCTTGTATCATGGTTGGCAGAAGCTTTCCATTCTTTAATCATTCCCTATAAACTTCTAACAAATGTGGAGCCAATTCTGTAGTATAAGATCTAAAAAATTCAGTGGCAAAGCCATCTGGCCCCAGAGCCTTGCCAGTAGGCAGGGCCTTAATTACCTCGCCAAGCTCCTCCAAGTTTATCTCAGAATCAAGCGAATTTTTATGCTCAGTCATCTGTTTAGAGAGTTCTAATGGTTCCACAAAATGCCTAATATCTTCATCAGTAGACAAAGACGTGGAACTATAAAGATCAATATAGAATTCTTTAAAGCCATTATTAATATATAAAAAAAATTCACCACCAGCAGATTTCACAGAGGGAATGGTAGAAAAAGACTCTCCCTGCTTTATATATCTAGCCAAAAGCTTCCCTGCTTTGTTCCCTGATGCAAAGTATGACTGTCTCGCCCTGAATAACCAAAACTTCACCTTCTGCGACAAAATAGTATTATATCTGTATTTTAAACGATTCAATTCTCTGAGGCCATCAGACGACATTCAGCGCTTCAGCTCTGCCTCTGCACTTTTAATATTCTCTTCCAACTCCATGAGTTCTCATGATTTGGATTTTTTGGTAAATGAGGCATACTGTATGATCCGACTCCTAAGAACTGCCTTAAGTGCCTCCCAAGCCACACCCACAGAGGATACTGAGGACCAGTTGGTCTCCATATAAACATTGATTTCAGTCTTTAACATTTGTTGGAAATCAGGATTTTGCAAAAGGGATACATTAAGGCACCAACTATATGATTTATTTTTCTCTGTATGTGGCAACACCTCTAAACTCACAAGGGTATGATATGAGACTAAGATGTTTCCAACTAAGCAATCAACAACAGATGAAATGAGAGACTTAGATATATAAAAATGTATAGTCCCTACCAGATGGGTTCAAAAGTCTCCAAATATCTGCAAGACCAAGATTTGTACACATCCTGTGAAGCGTCACTGTTGCTCTAGGGGGCATACACACCATCAAAAGATTAAAGTCTCCTCCCAATATTATATCATGAAGGTATATATTAGCCAAAATCAACCTTTGCCCCTGAATTTCTCCTAAAACAATAATGACTCTTCCTAATGTATCTTTAATCTGTTTGAGACATTTGAACTGTAGATGTTTATTTATCAGTATATTGCCTCCCCTACTCTTACTTGAGCCAGCACTAAAAATAAACAGGTCCACCCCATATCTTCCCAAATTTTTCAGCTTCCTGCGGGGAAAGATGCATTTCTTGAAGAAATACTATATCATATTTCTTACGCTTAAGAAAAGAAATAACCTTCCTTCTTTTTATGGGGTGCCCCAACCCATTCACATTCCATGTGGAGAGAGATAACCTTCTCATATTAACATTTGACATATTGATATAATGAAAAAAAACAATTGTGTGTCAAACAAGATTATACAGACCACATTCCCCATTACTGCAACAATCAAACCCCGAACTGCCCCCCGAACAAAACAAACAGAAAAAAGAAAAACATGCGCATTAACCCCGTGCACGACAGCGCCAACCGGCATCAATCCCTCTAATCTCAAAAGGTCCATGTACGCATGCGAGAGCCCCCGCGACACTTTGCCATTGGATTGCTCAAGTCTGGTGCTTCTGCATAAATTTTGTGAGGCAAAATTACATAACAGAAAATACTTAGTAAAATAGACCCCAGCCAATAGGCAGAATAAACACCATGAACATGCAGATTCATTCATAGAACAGTTGTGGTGTTTTCCTCCACAAAACAAATTCCAGCTGATATAAAGCCATTCAGTTTCCTCGGACAGACAAATAATTGTTCAGTGAGCCAGCTGTTATGAGTTCAGCAGATGATGAAATCATTCTAATGTCCCTTAAAAATACTCCACTAAAACAAACTCCAGCCAACAGGAGGCATAAGCACAAAGAACAAACAGATTCATCCACCGCTGTCCCAAAGCAGTATTATTCCACAAAACAAGCTCCAGCCGCCAGGTGGAAACAGCACAAAAAGAAACAAAACAGGCATCCCAGTTCCTCGGATGATCAAGAGCCAAACTCACTCAGAGGCCGCACAAAAAAAATACACCATGACTCAGCCGGTCAACTTTATATAAGATATCCTTTATGTGAGCATGTAGATATTTTGCTGTCATCCATAGTGTTCATTCTCAATCTGGCCAGGAACTTCAGTGTAAAAACTATCTTATGTCAATGCAAAAGTTTCTTGAAGGAAGTGTCATTCCACGCTGTCAGGGAGCATTTCACAGGGAACCTGTGTTGGGGGGTTAGTTAGTCTCTCTACAGTAGCAAAAAGAGTGCGGGTGTTCAAATCAAATCACTGTACTGTCTCTCAACCATATACACAAGTGCAACAGTGGGTGAAAGTCTTGGGTGCAGTTCTGAGCAACATAGCAGTCATGACAGTGATGAGACATATACCAATTTACAATAAACATCAGATTTACACAACACAATTTACATATCTAATATACACATAATTACACAACACAATATACAAATAATAATATACAATGTACAGTATACAATACAGAATACACAGTATACAATGAAATATAGTATATATAAAATTTAGTTTAGTATATATAAAAGTAGGTTGTATTGTGCTGTATTGACATTCAGGCTGTCGGTTGATAGTCAGTTTCCAGTGTGTTGTTAAGAGAGAATATAATTTATGACAGTCCAGTGTGAGATTAATAAAGTGCAGTGCTGACGTATACTGATCGTGAGAGATCAAGAGTTCAAAAGTCTGATTATTTGGGGGGAGAAGCTGTCATGGAGTCGGCTGGTGCAGGTCCTGATGTTGCGATACCGCCTGCCTTATGGTAGCAGTGAGAGCAGCCCATGGCTCGAATGGCTGGAGTCTCTGATGATCCTCCAAGCTTTTTTCACACACCGCCTGGTACAGATGTCCTGGAGGGAGGGAAGCTCACCTCCGATGATGTGTCTGGCAGTTCACACTACACTTTGCAGGGCTTTGCAGTTGAGGGCAGTGCTGTTGCCGTACCAGGCGGTGATGCAGGCAGTCAGGATGCTCTCTACAGTGCTGGTGTAGAACTGTGTGAGGATGTGGTGGTTCATTCCAAACTTCCTCAGCCGTCTCAGGAAGAAGAGGCGCTGGTGAGCCTTCTTCACAACGGCCTCAGTGTGGACGGACCATGTGAGTTCCATGTGAGATGTGGACACCGAGGAACTTGAAGCTGCTGACTCTCTCCACCGGTGCCCCATTGATGGTGATGGGACTGTGTTCTCTGTCTTTTCTCCTGAAGTCCACTACAAGCTCCTTGGTCTTATTGACACTGAAGGAGAGGTTGTGCTCCTGACACCAGCATGTCAGAGTGTGCACCTCCTCTCTGTAGGCTGTTTCATCACTGTCAGTGATCAAACCTACCACCGTTGTATCATCAGCAAACTTGATGGCATTGGAGCTGTGTGTTGCCACACAGTCATGTGTGTACGGGAATACAGGAGTGGGCTGAGAACACAGCCCTGCGGGGCTCCAGTGTTGAGGGTCAGTGATGAGGAGATGTTGCTTTCCATTCTAACCACCTGGCGTCTACCTGACAGGAAGTCCAGGATCCAGCTGCACAGCAAGCTGTTTAAGCCCAGAGCTCAGAGTTTTACATCTAGCTTGGAGGGCACTATGGTGTTGAATGCTGAGCTGTAGTCTACAAACAGCATTCTCACATATGAGTTCCTTTTTTCCAGGTGAGAGAGAGCAGTAGTGTAGATGCAGTGGTGTCATCAGTGGAGCGGTTGTTGTGGTAAGCAAACTGCAGTGAGTCCAGTGAGGCAGGCAGCACAGAACAGATGTAATCTCTGATTAGTCTTTCAAAGCATTTGCTGATGATGGGGGTCAGAGCAACAGGACGCCAGTCATTTAAGCAAGTGATTTTTGATTGCTTTGGTACAGGCACAATGGTGGACGTTTTAAAGCATGTGGTTGAAAATGTCAGTTAAAAACACCAGCCAGATGGTTCGCGCATGCTCTTATGACGCGGCCCAGAATTCTGTCTGGACCCGCGGCTCTATGGGTTACATCCGCTACAGAGACGGAGAGTGAACTAACCTCTATAGCTTAGGCCGTGAGAGCTCTCTCCACGAGGGCGGTGTTATTTCCCTTGAAATGAGCATAAAAATTATTAAGCTCATCCGGGAGAGAGGCAGCAGTGTTCATGGCGGAGTTTTTATTCCCTTTGAAGTCTGTGATGATATTAATTCCTTGCCACATGCTTCTAGAGTCAGTGGTGTTAAACTGTCCTTCAATCTTGCCCCTGTACTGGCGTTTGGCTGCTCTGATAGTTTTGTGGAGGGCATAACTGGTTTGTTTATGCTCCTCCGCATTCCCGGAATTAAAAGCGGAGGTCCGCGCATTAAGTGCCACACATACATAGCTATTAATCCACGGTTTCTGGTTGGGGTAGATCCGTATTGTTTTGGTCGGCACTGCGTCATCTATGCACTTCCTGATGAAATGCTACGCTATCAGCATAGACCTCGATGTCGTCATCAGAAGCGGACCGGAACATCTTCCAGTCCATGTGATCAAAACTGTCTTGTAGCATAGAATCTGATTGGTCTGACCAACACTGGATCGTTCTGAGGGCAGGTGCTTCCTGTTTCAGTTTCTGCCTGTAAGCGGGCAGAAGCAGAATGGAAGAGTGGTCCGATTTGCCAAATGGTGGGCAGGGGAGGGATTTGTAGCCATCCCGGAAGGGAGAGTAGCAGTGGTCCAAAACCCGGTCCCCTCGTGTGTTGAAACTGATGTGTTGGTAGTATTTCGGTGCTATTGACTTGAAGTTGGCTGTGTTAAAGTCCCCGGTCACAGTGAACGCAGCCTCAGGGTGCGCGGTTTCCTGCTCACATATACTCCCATACAGTTCCTTGAGTGCCCGGTCTGTGGCGGCTTGTGGCGGGATGTACACAGCTGTGATAATGACTGCTGTGAATTCCCTCGGTAGCCAGAATGGTTGACACAGAAGCATGAGAAATTCCAGATCAGGAGAGCAGAAAGACTTGATAGAATGTTTGTTCCTCTGATCACACCAGGATTTGTTGATCATAAAACATACACCACCACCTCTGCTTTTACCTGAGAGCTCTTTCGCTCTGTCTGCTCGGTGCAAGGAGAACCCCACGGGTTCGATGGCTGAGTCTGGAATCTCTGCCTTACAGAAACTTGGATGTCTGCAGATAATGCAGCAGTCCCTCGTCTCTCGTTAGAAAGAGATCCGCGCTCTCTCGGAGAGCTTGTTGTCTAGAGACTGAAAATTTACCAGTAGAATGCTGGGTAGTGGGGGTCGATTTGCGTGACATCTTAGTCTGACAAGAACGCCGGCTTCCTTCCCCTTTTCCAGCTACGTTTCTGTGGCTGGGCTGCCCAGACAAAGGGCTCCGCTGTCATGTTTGTAAACAGTGGGTCGGCATTGAGGTAAAGTCCAGTTTTCGGTGTGCTATTGCAGAACCAATGTCCAAAAGTGTTTGTCTATTGTAGACAATAAGGCAGACAACATCCAAGACAAAAAAACATAAGAATTGTAGACAAAATAAACAAAAAACTGCAATATTGGGTCGGAGCTCACAACGCAGCAGCCATTCTCGGCGCCATCTTGAACTCAACTCAAGTGTTGTTTATATTGCTGTTTATAATGTTTGAGAAGAAGGTCTGCCTAGCTGTGCCTAGTTCCATATTGAAAGCATGAAGGCTGTCTTTATAGATATTATAATGGACTTCAAGTTTTGTTTTCCACCACATTCGTTCTGCTTTCCTGCCTTTTCTTTCCATGTTTTGTACTGCTGTTGTTTTTCTCCATGGTGCTTTATGCCTGCCAGTAATCTTCCTGACCTTTACAGGAGAAATGCCATCAATAGCATTTTAAACTTTTGAGTTAAAGTTATCGAGGAGAACAACAACATAGTTTGAGTATATACTTGGTTTCAAAGATACATCCTTCATAAATTGCACACTAGTATTCTCATTTATGTAACTCTTTTTGACAGAGACAGATCTAACTTCAGTGGCAGGAGAAATCAATTTATCAAAGAAAATACAGGAATGGTCAGATAGCACTACATCCTAAATAAAAGTGGATGAAATGTTCAGACCCTTACTAATGAGCAGATCCAGAATGTGTCCACGATTGTGTGTGGGTCCATCTACATGCTGAAAAGTGTTTAAAACTGTTGTGAGTTCTTTTGCAGTGTTGTGCTCAGGATTATCTATATGAATGTTGAAATCCCCAGCAATAACAAAACAGTCAAATTCAGAGGAAGTTGCTGAAAACAGCTCTGTAAAATCATCAACAAACCTGGAGAGTATTTTGGAGGCCTGTAAATAATTATAAATAGAATGTGTGGAGCACCTTTTATTACAATACAAGTGACACTTTGTTGCATTGAAAGACATCTATAAATATCGCAGCTAATCCTCCACCTCTCCTAACAGCTCTACAGACACTCATAAAATTAATGTTAGGAGGGGCTGATTTACTGAGGACTGTTGCACTGCAGCTTTCATCTAACCAAGTTTAATTTAGAAACATAAAATCCAGGTTGTTTGTGGCGATGAAAACCCTTCATTGGCCAACTAACAAAGGACAATGCATCTATGTGAACTTCTGCAGTTAATCCAGGATGGACTTCAAAGATATTAGTCATTAATCTTACAGTTCATACAAAATCTTTGTATAAACACTGTCCCTTAACACTTAGTTTACTAATTTTAAACCATGACCTGCACTGCACATAAATAACTTATATTGGCATTATATTCATGCTGGTTAGCCAGAGGGGAACGTGCCCCCACAGTGAGCCTGGTTTCTCCCAAGGTTATTTTTCTCCATTAATCTTATGGAGTTTTGTGTTCCTTGCCAAAGTCACCTTCGGCTTGCTTCCTAGGGTTCTAAATACAATTATGATTTAATTATTTAATTACTTATTTTTTTATTGACAATTTACAATCATATTTAATCAAACTACTCAATTAAGACTTTATAGATATTACAGTTTAATTTTCTGTTAATGCATGATTTTCTGAAAAGCTGTTTGAAATTATGTGTGTTGTGAAAAGCACTATACAAATAAAAATTACTTGACATGAGGTCATTCACTAAAAATGATTTGTTCTTAAGTGAGCGGATGTTTAAAAGTGCTAACTTCACAGTATTTGTTTTTGGCCCCACTGCAATCTTGGATTGACCTCTAATAGGCAACAGATTAGATAGATTTCCCATATATCTTGAGAATGCATTAGTCTGTCTATTATTTTATCAAACAGATATAGAAAAAGCTACAGGCACATCGGGTTCCTGCTTGTTCTGTGTACATTTGTGAATGTGACTGCTACCATAGCAGGGACCAGACACACATCACTGAGAACTGTTATCAGTTGTTTGTTGTTCACTGAGAGCAGAAGAGCATTGAGAGAGAACTGCACCCACACCCACATCTGATGCGATAACCTCCACCAAAAATGGATGGGTCAGATCAGGGACAATTAAAATGGGAGCGGTGGAGAACCGGGATTAAAGAGCATCAAAGGCAGACTGTGCCTGGTCTGATCATGTAAAACTGATCTTGGTGGAGGTTAGACTCTTGAGAAGTTTGGCTACCTGGCTGTAGTTGCAGATGAAATGCCGGTAGAAATTGGCAAACCCCAGAAACCTCTGCAGCGCCTTGCGGGCAATTGGTGGTTGGCCAGTTGGTGATGGCTCTCACCTTGGAAGGATCCATACGCATGCCCCTGGGTGACAAGATGTACTCCAAGAACAGAACCGACTACGCATGGAATGCACACTTTGCTTTCACAAAAAACTTGTTCTCTAACAACATCTGCAACATTCGCCAGACATGCTTAGTGTGCACCTGTAGAGATCAGGAGAAAATCAAAATTTCATACAGGTACATGAAGACAAACTTGTTAAACATGTCCCAAACACATAATTGACAAGTGTCTGGAAGATGGCTGGGGCATTAATCAGCCCAAAAGGCATGACCAAATACTCAAAGTGCCCAGTGGACATGTTACATGCCATATTCTACTCATCTCCCTCCCTGATCTGCACGAGATGGTAAGCTTTGCAGATGTCCAACTTCACGAAGATGGCCGCTCCCTGCAGCAACTCAAAGGCTGAATATGTCAAAGGTAACGGGTACTGGTTTATAACAGTGATGTCATTCAGCCCCCGATAATTGATGCAGGGGTGCAGGGAGCCATCCTTCTTCCCCATGAAGAAAAAACTCTGCAGGGGATGAAGAAGGGTAGATGAGGCCAGCTGCAAAAGTCTCACTGGTATGTAGAAGGGCCAGGGAGGGGATCAATAGCGCAGTTGTACAGGCAGTGTGGAGAAAGAGATGCAGCCTGAGACTTGCTGAAGACCGCCCCCAGATCGTGGTATACTGCCGGATCCCCAGAAAGATCAACACTTTCCTCCTGAAACACAGAAACAGAGAGAGATATGGGAGACAGCACTAACCCAAACAGTGGGAAGAACAGTAAGAGCTCCATTCAGACTCAAAATTGCCAGCCTAGTTTATGTGTGGATTGTGCTTTACTAACCATGGATGTCCCAAGGGTTTGACGGAGTCGGAAACAGGTAAAACACAATCACCACCAAATGATTTCCAGAAATTCTCAAACTCACCGCAACCGTGGCCTTGGTGATCTGACCCAGTTAAGTGCCGCACTTACCCGCCCCCCCACCTTCCCCAAGTATGCAGATCTGGATAGGCGGATTCACTGGAACAACAGGCATGCCCCATCTGATCGCCTGATCAGTGTCAAGTAACCATCCCTCTTCCCTGGAATCCACAAGAACCAACACCTGGTGGTGAACCTTACCCCAGAAGATAATGGGAGACAGGAGAGTGCAAAGCATCAGTGACCGGTAAGAATGGGTAGTGCTCACCAGCAGTCCCTTGGTTCTTGGTGAGCGCCTGGCTTTTGTTGAACATCCAGCCAGGGTGTGCCCCTCCCCACCACAGTAAGCACACAAGCCAAGACAACGACGGCGGTCTCTTTCCTTGCATGACAGTGTGGTGCAGCCCAATTGTATGGGTTCAGGCTCATTACCAGCGGGAGACGGTGGTGCCGGTTCATAAGAGAATCTCACAGGTGATGGTCACAGATGCCGGCGGTGAGTGAAGCGGCGATCAACCCATATGGCAAGGCTTATAAGGTCATCCAAGCCTGTTGGTAGGTCCAGTGATTATATCTCATCTTTAACATCCTCAGACAGACCCCCTAGGTAAAGGTCCCTCTAAGCCTGCTCATTCCATTCGGAAGAAGAAGCTAGAGTCCGAAAGTTGGAGTAATCGGAAACCGACCAACTACCCTACCGAAGCTCAGTGAGCCAGCGAGCCACCTCTCTCCCATGTGACGACCAGTCGAAAACCTTTTTGATCTTGTCAGAGAAAGCTTGGAACGATGCAAAGCATGACAGTTTGTTTTCCCATGCCACGGTTCACCAGTCGTGTGCCCAGCCCGCAAGAAGGGGGATAACATACGCCACCCTGGCCACTTGTGTGGGGAATGTAGAAGGCTGGAGGGTGAACACCAGGGAACATTGAGACAAAATGCCTGGCATCCATCAGGTTCTCCAGCGTAAGGAGCAGGAGGGTTGAGGCACGGCTCTTTGACACCCACCAGTGCGGCAGAGGGGCTCAGTGTGGGTAATTTAGCAACTGGCACATCTGTTTCACCTGGGTGGAGAGGTCGGCAATCTGAGACACCACAGCTTTCCATGCCTAATGGGATTCGGAGAGCAGCTTAGAGTGGTGCTCGAGTAACTCCACTTGTTGGGCCAGAGCTGACTCAACAGGATTAACATCCACTGGGTTCATCTGGCTGTCTTTTCTGCCACAATCATGGAAACATAGAACCCAGAAGCAGATGCAAGTGAAACAACAATTTATTGATGACGGACAGCACGGATTCACGGACAGGTGAATATAGAAGATGAATCCACTGATGGCCACATAAGACTGTATAGAGTTCCAACAGGAAGAAGGTATACCATTGCTCAGCTATTTTGAACTTCTTTTTGACTGTGAGCGAAGAATAAAGAACTTTGACATGGGATTTTTTTTTTTTTTTTTTTTTTGTCTGTTGTATTTATAGGCCAGGCAAAAATCATAAGTCTGATTGCTTAGAAAAGTAAGAGCACACATCTCCCCAACAAACTGCTTGATATGCCATATAAGTTATGTGCTGAAGTTTAATACTTAGGCTCACTGGTTTGTTTAAATCTGCTGTGTGATCAAATGGAAACTATCAAAATGCTTTTCAAATAATCTCACATTCTGCAATGACAGTGTGTTAAATGAGAAATGTAAAAAGCTGTCAGAATCACATTGCGTATACAGATGCTATCTGGAGGTTATTTGTACAACGTAATCAGGCAAAGTGAATGTCATGGGGTTAATTTGATGATATGTAATGAGCTTGTCATTTAAAGTCAATTTATGATAATGGACTGTATGGTAATTCTGACCCAACACCTCACTGTTTGCCAGTGAAAATTATCTGCGGTGATCTTTCATCTGAATAATAATGCGGCTGTAGAGATGAGTGCTGAGATGTGCTAGCAGGAGAAGTCTGAGATAATGAAGTGCATACAGACAGCCATTTAACCTCAAAAATAAAATCAGCAGCAGCCTGCTTCAAAACAACACAAGGAAATAAATCAAGAAAGAATTCAAAATTATTTTTGAGTCAAATGTGACATTACATTTTTGTCTGTTAGTGTCTAACCTATTTTTGCAATGTATTAATTTAATAATAATAAAAATAATAATAATATTATTTATACAGGGGCATAGATTCCGGGGTATGGGAATAGGTAACCCTATATATATATATATATATATATATATATACACTTAACGACCACTTTATTTGGTACACCTGTACACCTACTTATTCTACATTAGCAGAAATCGAAATTTATCAGACCAGGCTATATTTTTCCAGTCTTTAACTGTCCAGTGTTGGTGAGCCTGTGTCCACTGCAGCCTCAGCATTCTGTTCTTGGCTTACAGAAGTGGAACCCGACATGGTCTTCTACTGTTGTAGCCCATTCGCCTCAAAGTTGTGCATTCTGAGGTGCTATTCTGCTCACTACAATTGTACAAAGGGGTTAAACGAGTTACCATAGATGAACAAATATGAACTAGTTTAGCTACATATTTTATTATTGCTTCAAATAAATAGTAAAGCTATTTTGTTTCAAAGGGGTCATGTTATGCTTTTTTTTCTTTAGGTTCACTTATAATGTTAGTAAAGTTAATTTTGTAGTATTACAAGGAGGGCCTGAGTAGCTCAGCGAGTACTGACACTGACTACCACCCCTGGAGTTGCGAGTTCGAATCCAGGGTGTGCTGAGTGACTCCAGCCAGGTCTCCTAAGCAACCAAATTGGCCCGGTTGCTAGGGAGGGTAGAATCACATGGGGTAACCTCCTTGTGGTCGCGATTAGTGGTTCTCCCTCTCAATGGGGCATATGGTAAGTTGTGCATGGATCATGGATAGTAGCATGAGCCTCCACAAGCAGAGTCTCCGCGGTGTCATGCACAATGAGCCACATGATAAGATGCGTGTATTGATGGTCTCGGAAGCGGAGGCAACTTAGACTTGTCCTCTGCCACCCAGATTGCGGTGAGTAACCGCACCACCACGAGGACCTACTAAGTAGTGGGAATCGGGCATTCCAAATTGGGAGAAAAGGGGATAAAAAAATAAATACATTTAGTATTACATGACCTTTTCCCACCCTGTCTCTGACCCTCTGTCTGAAACTTCACCTTTAAGTGTACTTCACCTTTAAGACACACCCACTGTTTTGATTGGCTAATATCTCAGCAGAGCAAACTATATGTCCCAATTTATGTGAATCACGCAACAAAATTACTACTTCTTCGACTGAAATAACAATAGAAAATTAAGGGACCCACCACACCATCAGACCACCACACCACACAACAAATATATTCCCACACTAATGTTTGAACTTCGAATTTATTTAAAGACAGTCATTCCAAATGCTGTGATCCTTAGGATGCACTTTTTTTTACAACGAGGAACACAACAGTGTCTGGGGACCTTACTTGCAGTACCGCCGCTCCCTATACACATATTATTTAGTCTGCGCAGGATACCAACTCCCTTGGGAGGCACCATCTTACCCTAGGGGGGCACCAAAAACTCTACCGGCTGTCCATCCTTACACATTATATGTTATTCATGGACCCCATTGCAGTCGCTGAACACAGGCGATCACCCCACGCTTGCACATGCTTCGCAAACCCCCCCATTAAATGCTCTTTTTGGGCTGAAAAGTTTTGAGTTCTGACCCAGATAGCACACGTACATCTCTGAGATGTCTGTTTTAGGTCTTTTCATCTGGAAAACATCACAATCTAATTAATATCTGATAAACATTTTAAAAGATTAGATTTACAAACATTCAAAATCATAAAGGTCTCAAAAACATCTGCTTAATGCCTTATTGCCATCTGAGAGTTAGGGTGCCTGTAAAGCCTGATTTTAGCGTGATCTAATAGCATTTGAGTTGGGCTGGGAAGGAGCATATTATTGGTTTCACCCGCTGAACAAATATGCCCTTCACTGAACCAGTTGAGTAGGTTGTTTGAGTCTGGTATACTCATTCGCAAACAAAATCAATAATTCAGTCATCTCTGTCATAATTGAGAATCTGCTGACTGAATGAGAGGAGGCAAGTCATCTGTTCAGTTTGGTGAGTCATGTGAGTCAATCGCGTTTAACAAGGTGAGAAAGAGGCGAAATGCACTAAGACAAGATTATAGGTAAGCAAAAAACATAATTCTCCATCTCCATCATGGGATTTTAATGTGTTCAAAGGACTTATTGATATGACTCAACATTTTTTTTAAATATTTATTGGGGGGGGGGGGTTTATTGTGCAAATATTTGGTCATTGTTTTGAGTGCCCCTGGACTCTCTGGACTGTGACACTCTGGATTAGAGTGTCAGTTTTAAGGGGTGGTGAGTGTGATGGAGAGCCTGCGAGTCAGTCTCCATTACAGGATTTTAATGTTTTCAAAGGACTTATTTATTTTACTCACCATTTTTAAAAATGTATTGGGGTTTTATTGTGCAAATATTTTTCTGTCTTATTTATTGGTGTTGTTTAACTCTCATTTTATCTCTCGTTCTTATTTATTTAATGTGATTTAGGATGGGGATGTGAGGGTTCATTTTTTTTAAAATATTGGTATGGTCCAATTAGTAAAGGTAGGAAAATTTTCTTTTTAAGCCAGCCACCATTGGGTCAAGGAGACAAGATGGACAATGAGTGTTTGGAGCACATGGACAAGGTTGCTAGCGGTAATTTAGTGCAATATACTCCATTCTCCATTGTTGAGGGAGGGGATTTGGTACTGCTTTAGTACCTAAAAAAGGTCTAGTATTTAGACTGTTTTTTTTTTTTTTTTTTTATGTAACCTTGGTTTTATGTTAGCTTTTAAACACGGTTTATTTGCACAGTTTGCACTCCTACAAAATAAACATCTTTTTGGAACGCCATTCCTTCTCTCCAGTGTGATTGTCCTTGTGACTGCTCTGGTCCTTACCACATGCCGATTCATTAATAACAATTAACTGCATACTGTATATAAATATTTGCTGAGAAAGGCCCTCAAATAATAATTCAATATACAATAATTATAAATAGTTATATTTAAATAATTATATATATGTATTTTAAAAATGTGATATTATAAATACAAAAAGTGTCTTTAGAAGGCAATATATTGTTTATTTCCATATTATTGAACATAATCCTATATTATAAGGGCTTTTCGAATGACGCATCAATGTACACACGTCAGATGGACATTTTTTGACCATCTTTGATAGTGTCACATCATAAAGCATTTTTCGGTCACTGTGTCAAGTTGGTTAAAACTTTAAAAACAAGTCCCAAAACTCCTGCATTCATATTTGTGTTCCGTCCAGCTGTGTTTTTACGCAATACCGCATTCTCACTGTTGACACTGTTGCTAGTGTCAAGCAAGTCTGTATGGTTTGTTCTCTGTACAGCTGCACATTGCCTACAGCTGGAGTTTTGTTTACTGTCCCCTGCTGAAAACAGGTGGTACTTCAAGCTTGAATTGCTCTGATGGTAGAAATATTCCTTACTACAATCCAGGGACATGATTAATTGCGTTAATTTTTAATGCGTTATTTTTAAATAATTAATCATA
Source organism: Myxocyprinus asiaticus (assembly GCF_019703515.2). Taxonomy (NCBI): domain Eukaryota; kingdom Metazoa; phylum Chordata; class Actinopteri; order Cypriniformes; family Catostomidae; genus Myxocyprinus; species Myxocyprinus asiaticus. The sequence continues at coordinate 47,024,692 of NC_059365.1, forward strand.
CTGAATTAATGTTAAATTGACAGCCCTATTTAAAATATTTTTTTATGTTTGAAAAAATAAAAATACTGAATGACAATGCTATAGAAATCATTATGTTGTCATGTTACAAGAAACCCATACATGAAGTTAAATGATGACCATGTTGTCAAATGGTAAAACCCCAAGAAAACATTGTGATAATCATTTAAAAAATGTGATTGAAAATATTTTTGAAAATAATGATAAGGATTTGTGCACTCATATATATTATTATTTACTTGGTGGTATTCCCACTTTATAAAAGTGTGTGACATTAGCACTTTACATATGTCTGTTATCACAAGTCACAGATTGGGTGAATGCTGCTGAGTCCTGAGGTCATAATTGTTTCAGAAATCTGATATTACATTCACTATCAAAGGAATGTTATGCTTTCATTGAATCAGCTTTCAAGTTGGCCTGATTTTGAAATATGTTATACAAAGTGATTTAATTTGTATTTGTGAGCTTATAAACATGGTACTGGTCCAAGTTAATTTATATCTTACCATATCAGGTAAAATCATAGTGTTCTTGAAAATGTGCTCCTTCAGTCTTCTTGATGAGTCATCTAATTAGTATAAGGAATATAAACAGAGATAATAGGTGTTCCAAAATTGCTTGCAGATTATGGTTAATAATCATTCCCTACTAGTAATTAAATCATCAATTATAACTCCCTGGATGACCACGTGTTTACTCAACACAACGTGCCAAGGTCATTTTTTTCAAATTAAACGCAAGCAGCTGTCGTGTTGTACTGACTTTATTTCAACACTACAGGCCTGTTATGATGGGCATTCATTTTGTAATGCTCTACTGTTGTAATATATATATATATATATATATATATATATATATATATATATATATTATGTATTTAGAGCAATGAATTAAAACCAGAAGGTCAACACAACAAACACCAACATTAATGTCCTGTTTGGAAAATGTTAGACGTGGTGAGGCAATACATTTCTTTCTATTGGAGTCAGTCAAAATCATAATTGACCCTATTTACTTTCCTAATACACATCCTGGTCTTATTATTATGATTCATTAGTGCATGTTATTCCCCAAAAAAAGTTTGTCTTCTTAATCCATCAGAACAACCAACATGATCTTACAAGAAATCAGTGTTGGTTCTGAACGTTTTTCCACCTCAAGTCGGACCCAATGTGCCAAGTTACAGACAAGTGCCACCATGTGGTGACTGTTCATGTCACGTTGACATCATTTCCATTTTGATCTGCAGCTAGGGAGATATTACTTTTGGACAGAAGTCTGACATCATCTATGCTGTGTGGGCTATTGGTTAATAGTCCAATAGCAATTTAGCCTTTATTTTTGCATACTGCAATGCTAGGTAATGTTGCCTTTTGAAAATCTTGGAAATAGGTAATACAGTAATTTAATGTTGGCTAACATTAAAATAATTATTCTGTTATTATTTACTCACCCTCATATTATCTCAAACTCATATGACTTTCGTTCTTCTACAAAAAACAAAGATATTTTGATAGAGATATGGTATAGATATATATCTATATATCCATACAATGCATATCAATAAAGACATAAAGGTAGCATAAAGGTAATCCATACAACTCCAGTAGTTTAATCCATGTCTTCTGAAGAAACAGACCAAAATCCTTTTTAACTATACATCTTGACATCTGCAGTGTGCTTGGTGCATCATGAGAGAAGCTTGCACATTCTCATGCTTGAACCATTCTGTCGGTTGAGGCACATCTATGCACCCTTCTGAAAAATAAGCAAAGATCTAAAGCACATCTACTTTGAAGTATAATCAAAGAAGCTAATTTACAGCATTCATCAAAAGCCACATGAGTTCTCATGTGAACACGTTAATGTGTGTGGATTAAGAGGACATGTGAACGAGCTTTACTTATGAACGTGACAAGGAGAGCAAGGGTGGATATCAAGATTTACATGCATGAGAGTGAGGAAATGATGATTGAATTATCATTTTTGGGAGGATTCTTTTAATATAATCAAGGTCACTGAGATCACATTTTTTCCACATTCTGATGGTTGATGTGAACATTAACTGAAGCTCCTGATCCATGTCTGCATGATGTTATGCACTGCACTGCTGCCACATGATTGGCTGATTAGATAATTGCATGGATGATTGTTGGTGCCAGATGGGCTGGTTTGAGTATTTCTGGGATTTTCACACACAACAGTCTCTAGAATGGTGCCAAAAACAAAAAACATCCAGTGAGCGGCAATTCTGTGGACGGAAATACCTTGCTGATGAGAGAGGTCGAACTGACAAAGTCTATGGTAACTCAGATAACTGCTCAGTACAATTTTGGTGAGAAGAATAACATGTGGGTTGGCTCTGTTTTGGTGACACAAGGGGGACCTACATAATATTAGCCAGGTGGTTTTAATGTTGTGGCAGTGTATGTGTGATATGACATAACAAGGTGATGTAATGTCCATCAAAACACCTGATACTGAATCTGTTCTTCTTATACAGTAAATGAAAGAAAAACAGCTCTGGTTTCTCAGTACAGTTTGAGGTGTTATTAAACTCTGATGACTCTCTAACTGAAGACATCCCAGTGTTTCCCCCAGGATTTTTTCAGCAGCGGTGCTGTTGTGCGAGTGTCCACGAGCCCACAATGCATAACTATTTTTTAGGCTAGTCAGTGGAGGAATATCTTAAAACGAAGAATATTTATTGATGGGTTATTCATATCCGACCTTGTCATGTGTGTGTTTATTTACTGGTAGCATCTGACACTTTAAAGGCTCTGGAAACCCAGATAGCTGTAGTAATAACTGTCAAATAATTAAATGCCTCAATGCAGAAAATTCCTTGCACTATTTTTTATTAAACATAAATAAAATTAGATAATATATACTTATTTAACAGAACATACACATATAACTATCAACACTACTGAATCACTACACTATACGACTGACTCCCATCTTATACAGTAACTGCCAAGCATTTATACATTAACACCCAAAAGAAACATCCCCTCATTAACTAGGTGACTAGTTTGCATCCCTACTTTGCTTTACTGACCTCAGCTCCTCCATGGTCACTATTGTCCTTTCTTTTTTAGTGAGCCAGTTTTTCAGACTCAGATATTTCAAATATTATTTGACTAACAACAAGATAAGTGTACAGGACAAAGCTGTACCAATTTAGTCAAAGAACCATTTAAAAAATTACACAAACAAATTATTAGAGTAATCTGTCATCTTTCCATTTGGAGAGTGTACATGGTAACCACGGTGTTGTGAAAAGTCAAGCTTGAGTGACAGCGCTTCTGTCTTGCGTCATATCATGTAGAAAGTGTTCCTATCAAATGCAACTGCGGAGTTAAAGACAGACCTGACAAGCACATCAGCGTGAAAGAGTGGACTGAATAGAGCGAATTTGCTCTTAGCACTTTAATTTACTCTTACTCATGAATTTATTGCAAATGTATTCAAATATGTCATGACCCAACATGTATGGCTATACAATCCAGAATATTCATGAATATTAATGAACCATGTTAAATTTCAGCAGTGGCGTCCATAGTTCAGCAGCGGTGGTGTGCTGCTACTAAATGCATATAGGGGGAAACACTGCTTACAGTACATATGTCCTGTAGGTTGACATTTTGTTTCCTGTTCCAGTTGCTGCCGGCACGCTGCATGAGTCTGCTTGTTTGTAGCTTGCTAGCTTGCTTAGCATTGCTTATTCCTCTACGTTCATCGTTTTATCCTTTGCCATTTTACCACGTGCTTCATTTTTTCCCCCACTTTTCTACTGTTTCAACTGCGTGTATATCACCACATGCACCCGTTTCTTTTCTTTTTTCCGCTTGTCTACTTCTAACATTTTGACTGGATGTATTCATTTTCTCCTCTGCGTTTTACCCGGTTTATTGCATCAGTCTCAAACATCTGCTGATCAGGAACCTCCACAATAACAGCAAACAATTGTGTGATGGATTCACATCGATCTCAAACCCTCGCCACTCAAGAACAACCATAACAAACAAATGTGGTAAGTCATTGCATCCGCTCATGTTATTGCTTCCTGCATTGCATTCCACATGTTTATTATAGCTTCTTCCATCAGCAGTGAGGGATTTACATGTGAGTTAGAGACACGCATCCGAATGCTAGTGGAGGTCAGTGAGAAAGAGAAGCCGGTAGATACTGTTTCGGATGTGAGTAGAACAGCAAGCAACACACAATCTTTGGTTCCGGCTGTAGAGCCCCTGCAGCAGGGCGTTTGGGTGATGTCTCAGCGGCATACTGGCTCAACAAAATGACAACACTCCCCTGTTCCTGCTAGGGTTTCCAATCGATTCTTCCCACTCAGTGATGCACCCACTGAGAATCATTTTGAAAGCGCACTTGTTATAGGAGATTCCATTGTAAGGAACATGGAAACAGAGACTCCAGCCACTATTGTTAAATGCATTTTGGGGGCTCAGGTGTCTGACATCAGATCAAATTTACAAGTGCTGACTAATGCTAAACATAGATTTTCTAAAATTGTTATTCATGTCGGCACTAATGATGTCCGGCTTCTCCAATCAGAGATCAATAGAGACAATGTTAAAGAGGTGTCTCTAGTCCCTCCCTGCACCTGGTGATGAAGTTTATAGTAGATTAGTTTCACTGAATGGCTGGATGTCTGAGTTGTGTCCGGAGAATAGCATAGGATTTATAGACAATTGGAAGAGTTTTTGGGATAGACCTGACTTGTAAAGAGAGACAGACTCCTTCCCTCCAGGGAAGGTGCCACTCTCCTCTCTAGTAATTTGGCTCATAGTCTTAATAGTGATATTATTTGACTAACTGGGGCCCAGGTCATGAAGCAAACAAACTGGCTAATCCGAACATCTGCTAGCTGTCACACAGGTCACATAAACTACAACACAGAGTCTGTATCACCTAGATATCACATAGAGACTGTGTCTGTTCCCCGAACTACCAAACACAAACCTCTCACTAAATCATTTTAAAAAATAAAATTGATTAATGTAAAACTTTATAATACAAAAAAAAAAATAATACAAAAATTGAAGATAAACATCATATAAAGGTAGGGCTACTAATCATTATATCTCTTTCAAACAAAGCACTAATTGTAAATTAAATGATTACAGATCATAGTTTGGATGTACTCTGTTTGACTGAAACCTGGCTTAAACCGGATGAATATATTAGTTTAAATGAATCTACTCCCCCAGATTATTGTTATAAACATGAGCCTCATCTGAAGGGTCAAGGAGGATGTGTTGCTGCAATTTACAGTGAAATTTTTGGTGTTACTCAGAGGACAGGCTATAAGTTGAAGTCTTTGATCTAATAATGCTTAATGTGACACTGTCAGATACAAATAAAACATTTCTGTCGTCTTTTGCCCTTTTGCTACAGTATATAGATCACCCAGGCTGTATTCTGATTTCCTAGGTGAATTTGCAAATTTTCTGTCAGATCTAGTTGTTACTGTGAATAGAGCTTTAATTGTTGGTGACTTCTACATTCACATAGATAATGATAATGACACATTGGGATTAGCATTTATCAATATTCTCAACTCTCTTGGAGTCAGACAAAATGTAACAGGACCAGCTCATCACCATAATCATACGCTAGATTTCATTCTGTCATATGGAGTTGATGTTGATACTATAGAAATTATGCCGCAGAGCAATGACATCTCAGATCATTACCTTGTCACTTGTATGCTACGATCAGCTAATGTTACTCAATCTACACCATGCTATCATTCAGGTAGAACTACTCTTTCGATCACTAAAGATAGCTTCACTAGTAATCTTCCTGATTTATGTCATATACTCAGTAAGCCACAAAGTATAGAAGAACTTGAAGTAATAACAGAAAATATAAATACAGTCTTCTTTAGCACTCTTGATAGTGTGGACCCCCTTCGATTAAAGAAAATTTAAGAAAAAGCCCCACAGCATGATCACACTCATGCTCTCAAGAAAGTGTCTATCCTTTTACCTCCAGGCCAGCATGTGCCCCACCCTCGAGCCCCTGGCTGTGGATGAATACAAAATTAGAGGTATTTCCCTGTGCATGGAAGGATAGTGTCAAGTCAAGTCAACTTTATTTAAAAAGCTCATTTTAAAGCAACAAAAGTGTCTGTAGCTACAGACAGGCACTAAAAGCTGCCAGGTCAGCATATTTTAGCAAACTCATAGAAAATAAGCACAAAAATCATAGGTGTTTTTTCAGTACTGTGGCTAAATTGGTTAGGAATAAAGTCTTGACTGAACCAGATATTCCGTCACAGCACAATAGTAATAACTTCGTGAATTTCTTTACTGATAAAATTGGAATTATGCAATCGTTATGCAAATCAAACAAATGTTAAGTATGGAGTGCTACAGGGATCAGTTTTAGGGCCTCTGCTTTTCTCATTATATATGCTTCCCCTGGGAGATATTATCAGAAATCGTGGAATAAGTTTTCACTGTTATGCCAACAATACCCAACTTTATATTTCTTCGAAACCAGATGAAATTTCACAATTCTCTAAATTATCAGAGTATATCAATGAAATCAAAGATTGGTTAGCCAGAAATTTCCTTCTACTCAGTTCCGACAACAGAGGTACTAATTATTGGAAGAACGAAGAACTTATGTGTTATATTTGATACAACCTGTCCTTAGAAAATCAAATTTCCAATGTTTGTAGAACAGCATTCTTACACCTCAGAAATATTGCTAAGTAACGACACATGCTCTCTTTTGTTGATGCCGAAAAATGAGCCGTTCCCCTGCGGTGCCGGCCCCGGCTCCTGTACCATCGGAGCCCACATGCCGACCTCAGAGAAAAAGATCCTTCCGTGGGAAGTCGGCTCCACCTGCTCGTCAGCCGACCCCCAAGAACCCCAGACAGGCTTCGAGGTGGTCCTGACATGGCACGCCCAGGGATGAGGCGACTGCTCCAGCCCCACCATTGCCCCTGGGCCAGCGTGTTGTGAGTATGACATCACCGAGTGCCCTCTGGCACCCACATGGTCAATAAAAGAGCAGTTTCCTCATTCCCTGGGCCAGTGCACTTGCAACAGCCAGGCGCTGGAAGTCAAACAATTTCAGAGGCTCCTGGGGCATATGGCATCCTCGGCGGCGGTTCTCCCCCTCAGGTTGATGCATATGAGACCGCTTCAGCACTGGCTACAGACTCGAGTCCCGAGGTGGGCATGGTGCCACGGCACCCAGTGTGTTACCATCACGCCACAGTGCCGTCAGACTTTCAGCCCTTGGTCGGACCTGGCATTTCTACGGGCAGGTGTTCCCCTAAAGCAGGTCTCAAGGCGTGTCGTGGTCACGATGGATGCCTCGAACTCAGGCTGGGGTGCTGTGTGCAACGGGCAGGCAGTGTCGGGGCTGGATGGGGCCCCGACTCCATTGGCACATCAACTGCTTAGAGTTGCTGGCAGTATCGCTGGCCCTGAGGAGGCTCCGGCCGTTGACTTAGGGCAAGCATGTGTTGGTCTGAACCGACAACACAGCGACCGTAGCGTACATAAATGTTGCATGACACAACTCTTCCGCCGTCTCCTCCTTTGGAGTCAGCAGACCTCATCCGTGCAGCAGACGCGCTCTCATGTCAGGTAACGCTCCACGGGGAGTGAAGACTCCACCCCCACATAGTCCAGCTTATTTGGAAAAGATTCGGGGAGGCACAGGTAGACCTGTTCACCTCCCAAGACTCCTCTCACTGCCCCCTGTGGTACTCCCTGTCCGAGGCCCCCCTCGGCACGTATGCCTTGACGCACAGCTAGCCTCGGGGGCTACGCAAGTGTGCGTTTCCTCCTGTGAGCCTCATTGCACAGACTCTGTGCAAAGTCAGGGAGGACGAGCAGCAAGTCCTGTTCGTTGCGCTGTACTGGCCCAACCAGACTTGGTTCTTGGATCTGATGCTCCTCCCTGGTGCATTCCCCTGAGGCAAGACCTTCTCACACAGGGGCAAGGCATGCTCCAGCACCCACAGCCGGACCTCTGGAATCTCCACGTCTAGTTCCTGGACGGGACCTAGCAGGTCTTCCGTCAGCAGTGGTCACTCAGGCCAGGGCCCCCTCTACAACGCGGTTGTATGACTTGAAGAGCCGTCTTTTCGCTAACTGGTGTTCTACCCGTGGGGAAGACACAGAGATGCACCGTCGGGTCTATGCTGTCTTTTCTTCAGGAAGGGCTGGAGAGACGGCTGTCTCCCTCTACCCTGAAAGTTTATGTGGCTGCCATAGCAGCTCACCACGATACACTGGACGGCAATCCCTCACGACAGCGCGACCTGATCAACAGGTTCCTCAAGGGCGTGAAGAGATTGAATCCTCCTAGACCGTGCCTGATCCCCTCTTGGGATCTCTCTGTGGTCCGGCCTGCCCTACAGAGAGCCCCATTTGAGCCCCTGGAGCAGGCCGAGCTCAGCACTGTCTCTGAAGATGGCCCTCCTGGTGGCGCTCACTTCCATCAAGAGGGTGGGGGACCTGCAGGCGCTCTCTGTTACCAGCAAATGCCTGGAGTTTGGGCCGGCACACTCTCACGTGATCTTGAGACCCCGGCCCGGTTATGTGCCCAAAGTTCCCACCACTCCTTTTCGGGACCAGGTGGTGAACCTGCAAGTGCTTCCTTCAGAGGAGGAAGACCCAGCCTTGTCATTGCTGTGTACAGTTCACGCCCTGCGCATCTATCTGGACCACACGCAGAGCTTTACACGCTCGGTGCAGCTCTTTGTCTGTTTTGGAGGACAGCAGAAGGGGAAAGCTGTCTCCAAGCAGAGGTTGGCCCATTGGATTGTGGATGCCATTTCTCTCACATAGCAGTCTCAGGAATTGCCGTGCCCCTTGGGAGTCCGGGTGCACTCCACTAGAGGCGATGTGTCCTCCTGGGCACTGGCAAGGGGGGCCTCTCTAGCAGACATATGCAGAGCTGCGGGTTGGGCTACGGCCAATACCTTTGTGAAGTTTTATAACCTACGCATAGACCCGGTTTCGACCTGAGTGTTAAGTGGTAACAGCAGGTAGACCGGGCGGCCGGTTGGGTGTACCACTTGCATTGTGCCTTTCCCCTTTTTCAAAGGTGACAATGTGCGCATTTTGTCCACAACATTTCCCCATACTGGTGAACTCCGGACGCCTCTTTAATTCTTTAGCACCGACGAACTCGGCGGAGGAATAACGTCACCAGGCCCAGTACTTGTGTTATTCCCCTTTTCAGGTGAGCCCGTGTTCTTGGGCTCAGTGCTCCATGCATGGTGATTCCCCTTTGGTAATCTCGTATGATGAGTTTCCACTGTTCAGTTTCCCCTTTAGGTAAAACCTGTGTTTCTCCTCGTCAGAGCTTTTTCTGTCTTGGCCAGTGTGCTGCGTACCCTCTCTGAAGATAGGGTCCTCCTGTGTTATCATTCCATATGTGTAATTCCCCATTGGTAAGTCCATGTGAGGTATGCTCCACATGTTAACCTCCCTCCGGCAGGATGTGGTCTCCGTAGTGCTCTCCTTCCTGGAGAGGGAAGAGCACTTCCCAGCGCTATTCTAGAAAATGCTCGGCGGGAGATTGCTTAACAGCAAATTAAGAACTTGGATAAGTGCCCTCTCCCCCCTTAACGGGACTAGGGAGACAACTTACCTAACTCGCTGGAAGGTCACGACATGGTTGAGCGCTCGCTGCGAGGCACGCAGCAGCTTGCCCGTGTCCACTCTTCCGTGCCTCGTGACACGGTTCAGCGCCTGCTGCATTTCCTATAGGTACCCCTAGTGTCACTACATCGACAGAACTTTGAGTGAGTGACAGACATGGAATGTCTTGGTTACTGATGTAAACTCTGTTCCCTGATGGAGGGAACGAGACGTTGTGTCCCTCCTGCCACTGCGCTGAACTGGCTGCTGACATGGCCGGGACTCTCTATCAGCATAAATCTTTTCTATTTTAAGCAAAGGTGATTGGGGCTCTCAAGATCGAACCCCTCAAGTCTCATTCCCTCCATCAGGGAGCAGAGGTTACATCAGTAACCAAGATGATTTTCTGTAAAGCTGCTTTGAATCGATGCTTGTTGTGAAACATTCATTTAAAGGCTATTTCAACAGCTGTGTGTGAGTGTGAATAATGAATGCAGACTCAAAGTTAAAGTGCTTCATTTATTTTGACAGAGAACAGAGGAAAAAATGAAATTGAGATCTATTGCCACAGAATTGCAACAAAATTACAAGACTAAATGACTTTTGTACTTAGACCAGCTTAACATCTAATTGAATTGCATTTGTTATTTAATTTAATTTAAAGAAATTTCAAGGATATGTAAAATATCATTATATCAGTATAAATTTCAATAATTATATTCAATTATACCAAAAATTTAAAATGAATCAGTTAGCAAAAAATGTAAAATTAACAATTAAAAATGAATAGATAGATTACATTTATGTTATATTATGTATACATTTATTTTAACAAATAGCATCAAACATATGTACATACATATAAGATTAGGGTTAGGTTAACCCTAACCCTATCCTAATACTGAGCTGATCATGCCTCTAGTAAGAGAACACCTGCTAGAAGCCCAGCGCACTAAGCAACAGACATATAACTGTCCAGCCCAGGCACGCTTTCTTTGCAGTGGCCTTAAACTGTAGTGAGTGTGAGAGGGTGGAACCTATGACCTATCGACTAAGGCAGCCAGGGAGATAACGGGCTGAGTAGATCTAATACATTAAACTCCTGAAGTGGTGGGTGGAAGCAGCAGACCATCCCATCCTTCTTGTAAGTGACAAAACACAGGTAGAAGATCAAAGAGAACATCTCTCTTTGGCCCAAAGAAAGGAGCTAGAAAGCTGGTCCATCAGTTAACCAACGTCTTCTCAGCAAATCCCGGGCAGACAAACATCATCTCCCCCGACATCCTTACTCCACCATGCATTATTGTGTGACAGCCATCCTATCAGTTTCCCAAGGCTTGTCTGCAACCCCTAGAAGAAGAGGTTCAACGAATGCTGAAACATGAAGTCATCAAAGCATCCAAGAACCCCTGGTTTTTTAGGGTTCTGAAGAGTGACAGCATCTTCTTGTCCTGAGCGGCTGGGGAAGGCCTCTATGGGCTACTGCAGGTCCCCCTTTCCTCGAAGGTCAAATAGAAAACAACCTCCAGCACTCCTTCTGGCCATTAGCAGTACCTGGTTCTACGTTTGGGCTACTTTGTGCAGAAACACTTTACAGAGAATGACAGATATTATCCTGCACTCCCACCAACAGTATGCCATCACCTGTCTGGATGACATGGTCATCCACTTGGAGAGCTGGGAAGATCGCCTTAAAGGTGCAATTTGTAACATTTTTCATGTAATATTCGCCTTTTTTTGCCAATGTGTGAACGGCTTGTAACGCAACTTAAAAAAAATTTGCCCTTCCCGGACTTCATAGGTTGCCTATTAAAGCCTGTAGACTGATTTTCATGCAAAGGGAGCGGGTCGCTTTTGCTGGGAAAATCCAAAGGATGTGATGTTTATGCGCGCTCCTGAGAGTCTTGCCTCAGTGCTTCTCTTCCACTATTCAACAGCGACAACAAACTGCAACACTAGGTAACGTTATCTTAGAGATGGAATCCAGCAAATGTCCAGCTCCCAGCACAACACCGACTCCTACACAAACTCAGAGTAAGCCAAAAAAAAAAAAAAAAAAAAAACATTTACTGAATCCCATCTGGCTAAGCGGGAACGTGATTGTGGTCGAGCGAATACTAGAGTGAACATCGGCAGGACATTTGATTACTGGAGGGACCTTTGTTTGGTTTTGGGGAACAAAACTGACCCTGAATTGGTACTCTTCTTATTGGACAAGTAAGCTTACATAACTGCAAAGCATGTGAAATATAGTGCCAGTAATTTTAGCTAACTTGATCTTGCTTGCTAACGCTGACGAGTAGCAAGCTACCTAGCTTTGTAACTTTCAAATAATTTCAACGATCTTCTCTTTATACTAAAAGTCAGGTATGCTGATTCACAGTAAATGACATAATGTTCATCTGTAATTATTCAGCAAGGTAATCTACAATAACACATGAAATGAATGCTAAACAATGTTCAAGATAATGCAAAAAGCTCCATTCATTAGTGTAACGTAACTTGGTTATACAGAAAATATTTACAATCTATTATTATAAAACAATAGGATATCGATATGTCAAAATGTCAGTTGTGTTGGAATCACATCAATACTGAATTGTGTCAACATATATATAATGTACAGTCTATTTTATAAACAACTACTGTCATCATCCACCAAATTTAGCTAACAGCTATTGATAAAGCTGGCTAGCTAGCTAACGCCGACATAGGCTATCGTATAAATGCAGTCAATATATCATGCAAAGAAAAGTGATTACTTCAAACTACAGTCTTGCATAGTTAGACTTATATCCACACTTTGTTTTAGCCCTGTTCCAGCACTGGAGATATAATATACAGTCTCAAAGTTTGTAGTAAAACAATCATTACTGTGCAATTTTAATTATGCTACCTCATCTGTGATCATGATGCCAGTGAATCACATTCAGTCTTGCTTCCCTATGGAGTCATGCTTGCTCGCGTCCCTATACAGTGTGTGCGTGATCACAAGCAACAGGCTGCAGTTCACTTAACGGCCACAGGTGTCATTAATAACAAGGGTTTATGAATCTTACATACTGCACCTTTAATAATTTCTGGTGGGTGGTTTTAGTGCTACATAGGCCTGGGCTCACTGCCCCTAAATGCCATCTGAGGCTCACTGAAGCTTGTTACCTAGGATTCCACATTGGTCAAAGAATGGTATTACTAAAAAGGGGCGGCCAAAGCATATACACTGGATGGAGGAAATTGAGCAAGCATTCCAGTCTCCGAGGATGGCCCTCACTTCCACCCCCATCTTCTAGATTTCTCCCTGCTCTGTATCCTACAGACGGATGCCTCAGACACTGGAGTGGGAGCCATTCTGTCCGAGTGCTATGGGAAGAAGAGCACCTGGTCATGTACATTAGCCATAAACTGAACCTGGTTAAGACCAGTATGCAGCAGTTGAGGAGGCCCTGGCCATTAAGTGGGCAGTCCTGGAGTTATGCTACTATCTACTGGGTAGATCCTTCAACCTTGTGACAGACCATGCTCTGCTACAGTGGATGGCTTGGGCTAAGGACCAATGCCTGCATCACACAATGGTTCTAGGACTTTCACTTTAACGTGTGGCACTGGGCTGGGTCAGCTAAAGGCAATACGGACGGTCTTATGGATTTTCTGCATTTGTCAGGTCTGATAAGGAAATTTCCCTGCCCCTTTTCATCATCTTCTGCTTTGTCTTCCTACAGGACCAGGTCGACGCTTGGGGCGGAAGGATGTGGCGAGATGTCTGTGCTTCAATCAGTGTTGCCCCTGGAAACCAATAATGAGGCTTGGGCTGATCATGTACACCTGAACCAAATCTATCCATAAAGAGAAGAGGGGTTTAAATGGAAAAGGGAACATCATTTGAAAGAGCAAGGATCGCCAAGCAAGATGTGTGTCTAACACTGCCCATTCTCCTTTGCAGGAAGCAACTGAGGTTCAAAACATTTTATTCCCACCAGCATTATCCTCAACGAGTGATCAGCCTGAGTTGGATCATTCATTGGAGCACCGTTCACATATCGTACCACCCAGAATGCCATGGCCAGAGCTGACACAATGTTCACTTACATTTACATTAAGTAATTTAGCAGATGCAGGGGGCAACCAATAATTCTCTCAGCAGTCCGAACTGTCCTTTGTAGTCTTCTGATGTCTGATTTCATAGCTGAACCAAACCAGACAGTTACTGAAGTGCAGAGGACAGACTCAATGACTGCTGAGTAGAACTGTATCAGCAGCTCCAGTGGCAGGTTGAATTTCCTCAGTTGGCGAAGGAAGTACAACCTCTGCTGGGCCTTTTTCACAATGGAGTCAATGTGGGTCTCCCACTTGAGGTCCTGTGAGATGGTAGTGCCCAGGAACCTGAATGACTCCACTGCTGCCACAGTGCTGTTTAGAATGGTGAGGATGGTCAGTGTTGGGGTGTTCCTCCTAAAGTCCACAATCATTTTGAGCATGTTCAGCTCAAGGTTTTTTGACTGCACCAGACAGCCAGCTGTTTAACCTCCCTTCTGTGTGCAGACTCATCGTCATCTCGGATGAGGCAGATGACATTGTTGTCATCTGCAAACTTCAGGAGCTTGACAGAGGGGTCCTTGAGGATGCAGTCATTGGTGTAGAGGGAGAAGAGTAGTGGGTAGAGCACACATCCCTGGGGGGCACCAGTGCTGATTGTACAGGTGCTGGAAGTGAGTTTCCCCTGTCTCACAAGATGCTGCCTGTTCATCAGAAAGCTGGTAATCCACTGAAAGATAGACATGGGAACAGAGAGTTGGTGTAATTTATTCTGGAGTATAGCTGGGATGATGGTGTTAAAAGCCGAACTGAAGTCCACAAAAAGGATCCTTGCATATGTCCCTGGTCTGTCCAGATGTTGCAGGATATGATGCAATCCCATGTTGACTGCATCATCCACAGACCTGCTTGCTCGATAAGCAAATTGAAGGGGATCTAGAAAGACCACAGACGTCAGGGCGACAGGTCTGTAGTCATTAAGTCCTGTGATTTTTGGTTTCTTTGGGATGGGGATGACGCCATCTGGGCCCTGTGCTTTCCTTATCCTTTTTTGTCGAAAGACGTGGCTCACATCATCTTCACAGATCTTAAGTGCAGGTTGAGTAGCAGGAGGGGGAAGGAGGGGAATTGCAGGAGGTGTTGGTGTTTGTGTGAAGTGAAGGTTAGAGTGGGTGTGGGGTGTGAGATTGGGCCTTTCAAATCTACAGTAGAACATATTCAGGTCGTCAGCCAGTTGTTGGTCCACCACAGGGTTGGGGGAAGGAGTCCTGTAATTTGTAAGTTGTTTCATGCCACTCCACACTGATGCAGGGTCGTTAGCTGAAAACTTGTTTTTCAGCTTCTCAGAGTATCTTCTTTTAGCCACTCTGATTCCCTTATTCAGTGTGTTCCTGGCCTGATTGTACAAGACTTTATCCCCAACTCTTTAAGCATCCTCTTTGGCCTGATGAAGCTGCCTGAGTTCCGCTGTAAACCATGGTTTGTCATTGTTAAATGATAAATAAGTCCTAGTAGGAATGCACATATCCTCACAAAAACTGATATATGATGTAACAGTATCTGTGAGCTCGTCCAGATTGGTGTCTGCAGCCTCAAAAACACTCCAATCAGTGCAGTCAATCAGGCTTGTAGTTCCAGCTCTGCTTCATTGGTCCATCACTTTACAGTCCTTAATACAGGCTTAGCAGATTTTAATTTCTGTCTGTAGGTTGGAAGAAGATGAACCAGACAGTGATCAGATAGTCCCAAAGCTGCTCTAGGAACAGAGCGATATGCATCCTTTATTGTTGTATAGCAATGATCCAGTATATTTCTGTCTCTGGTTGGGCATGTAATGTGCTGTTTGTATTTGGGCAGTTCACGTGTGAGGTTTGCTTTGTTAAAATCCCCAAGAATAATAACAACAGTCCGGGTATTGTTGTTCCGTGTCTGTGATTTGATTTGATCAGCCAGCTGTTGCAGCGCGGCATTCAAATACGCGTTTGGCACGATATACACACTCACCAAAATAAACGAGGAAATGCTGTCGAATGTTCAGCAGTTCGTCTCTGGTAAAACTGACTGAAAAAAGATTACTAAACACAGGACAAACAAACGAAAATAACAAAACAATAGAGACGCTCCACACCAAGGCGGCCATCTGCGGCGCCATCATGATGTATTTATGTAGTGTAAACAGTGAAGAGGAGAGGTCCAAGCACTGATCCCTGAGGAACACTGGTGACTTGGACACCTCTCCTCTCCAGGGGACCTTGAAGGATCTGCCTGTGAGGTATGACTCCGGCAATCGAAGCACAGTTCCTGTGTTTCCCAATTCAGAGAGGGTGGACAGAAGGATCTGGTGGTTCACTGTGTCAAAAGCAGCAGACACCTGTCAAGGAGTATTAGGAAAGATAATTTGGAGTTAGCTCTCACCAGTCGCAGGGGTTCAGTTACTGACAAGAGGGCAGTCTCCATTGAGTGTCCTTTTTTGAAGCCAGACTGATCTAGTAGGCTGAATTGTCAGCCGTCAGAGATGTAGTAGGAGGAGTTGGAGGAGGATAGAGAAGAGAACATTGAAAACAGGAATCTGAAGGTTTGCAGGGATCTGAAGTGTTACTGACCTTATTCTGGTATTAGTCAACCTTAGCAGCAGAATTACTAGAGGAGAAAGAGGAGATAAGAGATTGAAACTTGCTCAGGTCAGCAAAGTCTTTTGACTTTCAACACTTCCTCTCCACAGCCCTGAGCTTGGTGCAGTGATCACGGAGTGTTTCTGACAGCCAGGGGCTCAAGGGTGTGGCACGTGCTGGCCTGGAGGTAAAAGGACAGACACTATCAAGGCAAGAAGTTAATGTTGCACAAAGAGCAGTTGTGGCTTCACTGACATCAAGTAAAGAGAAGTGGTTAGTGGAGGGAAGGGATACAAATACCACAGAAGAGAAATGAGTAGGGGAGAGAGAGCTGAGGTTTTGAAGGAGACCATAGAAGGAATGAGAGTTTAGGAAGAAGGGAGAGTGACAGAGAAATGGATGAGATCTAGTTTTCATGCTTTGTGTGTTGCAGGGACCCGCAAGGTCTTCCGCGTCCCATCCAGGAGCCAGACGTGAAGATTCCAGAGGTCTGGCCGTGGGTGCTGGAGTGTGCCCTGCCCTTGAGTGAGAAGGTCCTGCCTCAGGGGAATGTGTCAGGGAGGTGCTAATGCCAGGAGCATCAGATCTGAGAACCAAGTCCGATTGGGCCAGTACAGCGCAACAAACAGGACTTGCTGCTCATCCTCCCTGTCTTTGCACAGAGTCTGATATACCACCAGAAACTCTAAGCAGTTGATGTGCCAAAGGAGTCGTGGCTCCGTCCAGAGCCCCGAGACTGCCTGCCCATTGCACATGGTGCCCCAGCCTGAGTTCAAGTCTTCTGTCATGACCACGATGTGCCTTGAGACCTGCTCTAGGGGGACACCTGCCCGTAGAAGCGCCAGGTCCGACCAAGGGCAGAAAGTCTGATGGCACTGTGGTGTGATGGTCATGGTGCCATACCCACCTCGGGACTTGAGTCTGTAGCCAGTGCTGAAGCGGTCTCATATGCATCAACCCGAGGGGGAGAACCACTGCCGAGGATGCGATATGTCCCAGGAGCCTCTGAAATTTTTTCACTGGCACCGCTACCTTCTGCCTGAAGGTCTTCAGGCAGGTCAGCACTGACAGAGCACGTTCGGTCGTAAGACGTGCCTTGAGAATGACCAAGTCCAACTCCATACCAAGAAAAGAGATGCTCTGCACATGGGAGAACTTGCTCTTCTCCCAGTTGACCTGAAGCCCGAGTCAGTCGAGGTACTGAAGCACGAGGTCCCTGAGTGCACACAATAGGTCTCGCGAGTGAGCTAGGTTTAGCCAGTCGTCGAGATAATTGAGAATGCATATGCCCTTCTCCCTCAGCAGGGCCAGGGCAGCCTCTGTGACCTTGGTAAAGACACAAGGGGACAGGGACAGGGACAGACAGAAGGGGAGGACCTTGTACTGGTACGCTCGTCCCTCGAAGGCAAACCAAAGGGTCTGTGTCAAGGAAGGATCGATACATGAAAGTACGGGTCCTTCAGGTCAATGGCCGCGAACCAATCCTGATGTTGTACTGACGCCAGGATGTGCTTCTGCATTAACATCCTGAACAGAAGCCTGTGTAAGGCCTTGTTCAAGGCACGCAGATCCAAGATTGGGTGCGACCCTCCCCCTCTCTTGGGCACGATAAAATAAGGGCTGTAAAAGCTCTTGCGCAACTCGGCTACAGGGACGGGCTCTATTGCTTCCTTTGCCAGAAGGGTGGTAACCTCCACCCGGAGGACGGAGGCACCCTCACCCCGCACCGTAGTAGAGAGGATGCCACTGAACCTGAGTGGGTGTCTGGCGAACTGGATCGCATAGCCAAGGCGAATTGTCCTGATGAGCCACCGCGAGGGACTGGAGAGCACTAACCAGGCCTCCAGCCTCTGCGACAGCAGCACCAAGGGGACGACTGGACTTACTGTGCCCAGGCAGGGTGGTTCGCGGCAAGGCAGAGCAGGCGCCCCACCTGGAAGACAGCCCAGGGGACATGTGCTGCTCCGCAAGCCCGCAACGGTGGCCGGTGACTGGGGTAGGCGAGCGACCCCAGAGAACAGCATACTTACCTGTTTGCCGGCTGTCTCTCGAGGGAAAACGAGGGAACGGGAGGTACTTGCATTCACCTGATTGACCAGAAACACTTCCAGCGCCTGGCTGTCATGAGTGCACTAGCCCAGGGAATGAGGAAACTGCTCTTTTATTGACCATGTGGGTGCTAAGGCCCAGGGGGCACTCGGTGATGGAATACTCACCACGTGCTGGCCCAGGGGCAATGGTGGGGTTGGAGAGATCAGAGGCAGTCGCCTCATCCCTGGGCTGCCCATGTCAGGGCCACCACAAAGCCCGTCTGGGGTTCTTGGGGGCCGGCTGATGGGCAGGTGGAGCCGACTTCCCGCGGGAGGATCTTTTTCTCTGAGGCCGGCATACGAGCTCCAATGGTGCGGGAGCCGGGGCTGGCACCGCAGGGGAAAGGCTCTGGTGAGAAGCAGATGGGGCACGGGACTTTGGAGGCCTGAAGGCAGCCGAGTCATACCGTGGCAATATGTCTGCCTCCTCACCGTTGAGAACTGATAGGCGAAATCCTCGACGTTGACCCTTGGGAGATGGACACATCGAGAAAGCAGACTTTCTCGTGTCATGCATCTCCACAAGTTTGAGCCACAGGTGCCGCTCTTGGAACACAAGAGTGGACATCGTCTGGCCCAGGGCGCTTGCTGTGAATTTCTTCACCCGTAAGGCGAGGTCGGTCGCAGTACGCATCACTCGATAGCTCTTCCAGATAGAACGAGCATGCTGGGGGATGGGAGGTCCACGGGGCTGAGCCAGCGGAAACGCTCCTATTTCCACATCCAGATCAACCACGGTGCTTGCCGACCCGGCCGTCTGAGCATCAGTCCAGGATGGACAAGGTTGGGGAGCAGCCGCGGTGGATCCTTGTTTCTTGAAGAAGGAAATGAGCCGCGACCGCAACGTTCTCATGGGTATGTTCTCACAATGAGAACATGAACGACCCTTCCATGAAAGCCGCCTTGGCGTGCTGGCACCCCAAGCACTCGAGACAGATTTCATGGGTATCTGGAGGGGAGAGATAACGGCCACATCCAGTAGCACAAACACGGAAGGACATCTTTAAAAAGACGGCAAGCATTTGCACGAGCTCTTTTAGAAGAAAATATGCTCTTTTGAATATACTCTTTTAGCACCCCCAGACTCAGCTGCCGAAGCGCCCAGAGGAAGCACAACACTCGACCGTGCGAGGGTGACCGCTGACATGCTGCATAAGAATCCAGCAGCGTAGCGAAAGTTGAGAGGACAAACACAACATGCATTTGGCTCCAAAGAAAAAATTTGAATGAGTGGTGCATGCCATCTCCTTTTATACCCGTATGTCCGGGGCGGAGAGTGGCATGCAAATTCCACTCGCCAGTTCTCAGTGGCCTTTTAAATTTTAAGCAAAAGCAATTGGGGCTCTCAAGATCGAACCCCTAGTGTCACTACATTGACACAACGTCGAGTGAGTGACAGACAGGGAACCTATATTAGACTTAAAATTAATAGCATTAACCAACACGTTTCGGCACGTAGGATTTCATCAGGGTTAAGATAAAAATACACGACATGCTCATTTAAAACAACTCTGACCAATGAAAGCACACTTAAAAAAACAATCATACTGGGTTCTGTAATTAAATCTCTGCTAATTAGGATAATTAGGGACGAGCATTACCTCAATCATTCAATCAGTCAAGACACTCAACTAATCAGTGTCAGAATGGTGTATCAAATAGATAACAATTCACTAGTACACCTCACAAATGACCATATTAAAAAAATAGATGTTAAAAAGTATATGTAAAAAAATGTATAAATCCAGACATAATTTTTTCAACACCAAACATAAAAACATAAGAAACCAACAACATAAGAACCATCATGATTACAAAAATTATTGTAAAAATTATTGTAAAAAATTTCTTTAAAGAAAAATCCTCATTAATCCCTCTTAGAAATACAAAAAAAAAAAAAAATTTGTTTTGTTTTGTTTTGTTTTGTTGTTTTTTTTTTTTGTTTGTTTTTTTTGCTTTTCATGAACAGGGAAACAAATTCCATACATTATAAGTACAAGTCAAACATTATACATTGCTATACTTATATGTATATGCACACACCCATACATATGCATATTAACATATACACATATTTGTCCATGCATGTTCACATATTCTTATTATACCATGTGCATACATACATACATACAACAACCTACACATACCTTGGTCATACACACATCTTGTAGTGGTGGCTCAGCAGTTAAGGCTCTGGTTTACTGATCAGAAGGTTGGGGGTTCAAGCCCCAGCACTGCCAAGATGCCACTGTTGGGCCCTTGAGCAAGGCCCTTGACCCTATCTGCTCCAGGGGTGCTGTATCATGGCTGACCCTGTGCTCTGACCCCAGCTTGGCTGGGATATGTGAAAAAAAATGTTTTCACTGTATATGTGCAAAATGTATAATGTGTGATAAATAAATAAAATTATAATTATAAAAAAATAATAATAATAATAATAATAAGTAAACCAAATAAATAAAAATGAATATACAGGAAAAAGAAAAATTGCTGCTGACCGAATACACAACTTATCCTGTCTCATGGGACATTACACGTTCCCTATAACTTTAACAAGAACTACAACTAAAGGCAGTAACAATCTTCATTAACCTAAATGTCGGATGTTATTAGAGTATTTCCTTAAGAATTTAACAAGCAATATCTAAGACTAGTAGAAGCACACGGAGCACACAACTATCCCTGACCAATAAGCATTTCAAATTATACATCAAGTTTGCCAATTAAACATTTTATTGGGTTCCATATTTTTTCAAATGTCTTGGGTCTATTCGATAACTTATATCTCAGCTCTTCTAGAGGTAACACGTTGCTTAGGTCTCTGAGCCACGTTTTAAATGTGGGCACAGACTCAGTTTTCCATTTCTGTAGAATTGCCATCTTAGCCAAGATCATACATAATGAAACCACTTGTAACTGATAATATTTTCCTATACTCACTGTGTCCCCAAAAATGCCAAATTAATTTTATATGCTTCTGAGAGAAATTCAAATATACACCTCCAGAATGGCCAAATGTTTTTGAAAGGACCAGAAAGCATGAGTCAACGTACCTTCCGAAATCTTGCATTTATTTCATGTAGAGGATACATTAGGGTAAATCCTGTGTAGTTTGGTCCTCGGATAATGAAGCCTGTGGATAACTTTGAATTGAATCACAGCGTGCCTAGCACAAATCTTCCATTGGAATAAGAGAGATTGGGCGATATGGGGACATCTTCATTTTATCCCGTCCGGGCTTGGGTATTAAAACTATATTAGCTTTGTACAATGTGGGGGGAAGTCTTAACTGTGAAAGATAGGGGCAAGAATCTCCCAAAACGTTTTATGATATTCTGCACTAAACCCGTCTGGGCATGTGCATTTATTATTAGGGAGGTTAGTGACAACTTCATTGATCTATTTTAAAGTAATTTCCTCCTCTAACATTCCAACAGCTTCTTCACTTAATTGGGGAAGATTTATATTAGATAAAAATTGATTTATTTCATTAATGTCTATATTTCCTTTAGACGTATATACTTCTTTATGAATGTCCACAAAACGTTCATTTATCCGTTTGGGATCGGTTAATATTTCTCCATTCTCTGTCCGGATCTTATAAATGGCTCTGGATGCTTGGGACTGTTTCAGCTGTCGAGCTAGTTGTTTATGGGGTCTCTAGCCTAGTTCAAAATGCCGTTGCTTAATCTGGTTAATCTTTTTTTGCAAGAATAGATTCACTTCTTAATGCCACACAGAATATTCACTTCTTAATGCCACAATTTTCTTTAGAATAGATAAGCAATAATTTAGTTTATAATCTATCTCTAATTCAGTAATTAAGGTATCAATTTCATTCAATCTCTTTTTATTTTCTTTGCTTTTCCTTATTTGAAATGAAATTATATCTCCCCTAACAACCGCTTTCTTCGAGTCCCACAGTACTGAGTCAGTCACATTACCAATATCATTTTCTGACAGAAAGAATGCAATTTTTTCTTTTATGTAATCACAAAATTTAATATCGTTCAGTAGGGAGTTGTCAAATCGCCAATTATACATTCCCTTCTCATATTTCAGTCTTAGATCCAGTGTTAATGGAGCATGATCTGATATTAATCTGTTGTGATATTGAGTGGACCTAACAGTGTGCAACAATTTAGAATCTATAATAAAAAGATCAATTCTTAGAATAAGACTTGTGTGCTGATACAATATTCTGTAAAAAGAATATTCTCGAGCAGATGGGTTTAAACACCTCCATACGTCTACCATATTGACATTTTTCAAATAACAATGTAAAGTAGCTGCAGATTTACTTTTTGTGGTGCGTCTAGGCTGTGCATCTTTTACTGGGTCAATGACACAATTATAGTCACCCCCTATAATCACATTAAATAAAGTAAGATCAGGTATTTTGTCTAAAACCTTTTCAAAAAAGGATGGGTCATCATAATTAGGACCATACAAGTTAACCAGTGTGATAGGAACTGAATTTATTTCACCACATACAATTATGTATCTACCATTATTGTCGGTTATCGTCTGTTTATGTATGAACGGTACTTGTTTTTTCAAAATAATCATGGCCCCCCTTGCTTTGGTAGAAAGGTTCGATTGGTATATCTGAGCTGCCATCCAGGATTATGAAGCACCTTTGCTGTTTGTTTGATATGAGTCTCCTGCAGAAATAATATATAATTTCAGCTTGCAATTTATTAAGATGCATATATACTTTACGTCTTTTCACTGGGTGATTCATACCTCTCACATTCCAACTCAGAAGCCTTACTGTGCCTTCTCCGTGTGCTTGACCTATTTTATTCATATTTAAATATTTGTATTAAAATAAGATTATTTACTAACATCCGATGAGAGTTTAGTTCCACACCTTTCAACCGAACTGTAACTGTATCCACATTTACCCCACCCATCTTCCCAAGAACAAGAACCAGAACAATAAAAAACAGAAAAGACATTTTCTCCCCCCACCCTCCCCAAACATACAAATGTCTTAATAACTCCACGTTACTACCAGATCACTCACCACCGACGCAACGTAATCTTCCGTGTTCCAACCAGAAAGAAGAGAATAAAGAAAAAAAACAAAAAAACAAAAAAGCAATGTCCAGTCTCCTCTGTTGTAATATAACAAGAGTAAATAAACTGTCTTGTGAATCCCATTTTAATCCTAAATGTCCATTGTTTTTATTGACCCTTAAGTAGATAATTTTGATTAACTTAGATCTGCTTTGAGAGTCATGTTCCGTCCACTTAGTTCACAGACCAGTTATCCACGACTCTTGTTAAGTAGGCTCCTGCCTCTTCAGGTGTATCAAAAGTCTTGGTCTCGCCTTCCCTCGCGGTGACAATAAGTGTAGATGGGAACCGAAATCCGTACTTTATGCCGAGATTCTTGCATTTCTTCTTTATTTCGACAAACGATATCTCTGTTTCAATACATCTGCCGTCAGATCTGGGAAAATGTGCACTTTTTTTCCTTTGTACTCCAGAGATTCCTCTCTGGCCAGTTTCATTATTAACTCCTTTGTTTGGTAATGATGTATCCTGACGACAAATGCCCTTGGGCGATCATCTCTCGATCTGCGCTGAGTCCTGTGCGCCTGGTCAATCTGGATAGCTTTAGAAGTAATTCCACTATAAACTCGGTAGGTCTGCCGTTCTCCTCCTTCTCTGCAATGCCTACTAGCTGGATATTATTACGTCTAGAGCGAGACTCCAGATCATTAGTTTTATCCCTGTGCTTTTTACACTCTTCCATCAGTTCCGCACACTTCCTTTCTACGTTTGTCAAATGGTTTTCCTGATTTGCAGTAGCCTCTTCAATTGTTGTGACTCTTTCTGCAATATATGTCAGTGTAGTTCATAGTTCTGTTAGTGTTTGCGTGAACGTGTCAAATTTTTGGTTGAAAGAAGCATTTAAAGCTGTTATGGCATCCATGATGTCTTGAGTGCTCGGAGGAGTTGCACCAGTGTTAGCACTGATTAGCCTCGGCTCTCCCGTTGCGTTGTTAGCAGCCTTACATTGATCATCAGCGTCTTCATTTGGGTTTTTTGGGGGGGGGGGGGGGTTTCTGTTGTTTTGGCATTGTTGCAGTCTTGGTTAATTCTTGATTCAAAGTTGAACAACTTTAAGGGTTAAATGTCGATCAACAGATTGACTAGTAGTACAATTATTTGGAGGATTAGCAGAGCTTAAACAAGAGCGACTCGCTCCATGTAACTGGAATTGGATGTCTCCGGAAATAAAGTTAAAATATTCCCATCTCTCATACTTAGTTTTATATGTTCAATACCCAGAAAGAAAAAGGATGATAATGGATGATTAGATTCTTTAAAGTGCCTTGCAACAGGACTGTTTTTATAATTCCTTTTTATTGCGTTTCTATGTTCTGTCATTCGCTCATTTAAAGGGCAAGATGTTTCTCCAACATAAAGCTTCTTACATGGACATTGAATAATATAGATCACATTTCTAGTTTTACATGTTATGAAAGTTTTTATGTCTATATGTTTATCATTTATAGGATGATTGAAATTTTTTATATTTTTGGTAAATTGACAGTTAGTGCAATTGCCACATTTAAAATTACCTGTTGGAATTTGACCTCTAAGAGTATTAAATGAAGTGTCCTTTGATGGGCAGGCTTTTACAACTCTATTATATTTATTTAATTTTTGGCCCTTTTATATGTAATCATTGGTATATTTTTGAATGTATCCTTCAAAGTCGAATCACTTTGAAGGAAATACCAATGTTTTATTTATTTTTATTTTTATTTTTGTCAGGTCTGGGTTGGGCCTAGATGTTTTTCTAGGGGCCAAATACATTTCCAGACTTTCTGATTCTGTTTTGTTAACCGCATTATTTAACCACTCTTCCCTATAATTTCATTTTTTAAATTTGGATAACATGTTCTTTCTAACTAGAAATGCGATCTATATTATTCAATGTCCATGTAAGAAGCTTTATGTTGGAGAAACATCTTGCCCTTTAAATGAGCGAATGACAGAACATAGAAGTGCAATAAAAAGGAATTATAAAAACAGTCCTGTTGCAAGGCACTTTAATGAATCTAATCATCCATTATCATCCTTTTTCTTTTTGGGTACTGAACATATAAAACTGAGTACAAGAGGTGGGGATATTGATCATATGAGGAAAAAGGATGTTTTACTTTAAAAGTGTATTTCCAAGAGGGATGAATGAGGATTTTTCTTTTAAGGAATTTATATATATATATATTTTTTTTTTACATATAAATATTTTTTACATCTATATTTTTAATATGGTCATTTGAGGTGTACTAGTGAATTGGTATCTATATGATACACCATTCTGACACTGTGATTAGTTGAGTGTCTTGACTGATTGAATGATTGAGGTAATGCACATCCCTAATTAACCTAATAATTAGCAGGGATTTAATTCCAGACCCCAATATGATTGGTTTTTTAAGTGTGCTTTTTAAGTGTGCTTTTCATTCCTTAGTTTAGTGTATCTGGCTGTGAAGAATTTGATTGTATTGACTTAATAAACTCATTCTAGTCTGGATCAGTGGGGACTTTGTGATTAAATGAAAAACAGGATTTTCAATGTATTTTATTTGCCTGTGGGCTATAGACTGCAGTACAGTGTAGTCATCAAGACCATTTGATGGTCACAGCTGACAGAAATAACATATTAAAACAAACCAAATAGGTCAAACATGGGACATAAAAAGAACGTCTCCCCAGCCTATATATATATATATATATATATATATATATATATACTCTCTGACCACTTTCTTAGGTACACATGCACACCTACTCATTCATGTGATTATCTAATCACCAAATTGTGTGGCAACAGTGCAATTAATAAAATCATGCAGATACGGGTCAGGAGCTTCAGTTCATTTTTGGTGCCAGATGGGCTGGTTTGAATATTTCTGTAACTGCTGATCTTCTGTGATTTTCACACACACTCTCTAAAGTTAACTCAGTGAGTGGCAGTACTGCAGATGGAAATGCTTTGTTGATGAAAGAGGTCAATGGAGAATGGCCAGACTGGTTCGAGCTGACAGAAAGGCTACAGTAACTCAGATAACCACTCTGTACAATTGTAGTAAGCAGAATACCATCTCCAGAATGCACAACACGTCTAACCTTGAGGTGGATGGGCTACAACGGCAGAATACCACGTTGGGTTCCACTTCTGTCAGACAAGAACAGAAAGCTGAGAGGGTTTTGAAATGTGTTCCAAACCAACACACAAAGAAAACACACATTTGTCCAGTTGGACTTTTGACTCCAAATCTTATCATTAGACCTTGTTACAACTTCCCTGTGTGTCAGCTAGCCCCAGTCTCCTCTCTGAGATGAGTCAGTCTCCATTTCTCAATGTGAAACTGCACCTTTCACAAAAACATGAAGACACATTGTGATTTTGTTGCTCATATCTTTGTTTTGTTGGCTTTTGGATATTTTCCACATACTGTATGTGTGGCCATATGGAGAAAAAAAAACTTTGTCCTAGACTTTTGATGGTTAATTTTCCACTGAGGTAAAAGTCATTAGACGACATGCATGTTATGACAGATGTTTTCTTTAGTAGATGGTTTCAGAGATTTGAATTGCTTACCTCAGTCACATCTGGAAGGGTCTTATTATAATTTTTTAATTTCTATGTAAATCATTTATTATGTTGTAGTTTCCAGTGTTGGATGTCATTTAATTACAAAGTATCCATTACTGTAATCTAACTACCTTTAAGTATAAAAAGTAGTGTAGTGCATTACATTTCAAATTCTTTGTAATTAACATTTTTATTAAATCATACATGAGCAATGTCTTGCCTTGAATAACCAAAACTCCACTTTCAGCGACAAAATAGTATTATATCTGTATTTCAATCGGGTCAGTTTTCTGAGGCCATCAGCTGACATACGGCGCTTCAGCTCTGTCTCGGCACTTTTAATATTTCCTTCCAACTCCACGAGTTCTTGTGCTTTGGATTTTTTGATGAATGAGGCATACTGTATGATCCGAACCCTAAGAACAACCTTAAGTGCCTCCCAAGCCACGCCCACAGAGGATACTGAGGACCAGTTGGTCTCCATATAAATATTGACTTCAGTCTTTAACATTTGTTGGAAATCAGGATTTTGCAGAAGGGATACATTAAGGCGCCAACTATATGATTTCTTTTTCTCTATATGCGGCAACACCTCTAAACTCACCAGGGCATGATCCAAGACTAAAATGTTTCCAACTGAGCAATCCACAACAGATGAAATGAGGGATTTGGATATATATAAAAAAAATCTATGAAGAAACTCTATATCTATATCATATTTCTTACGTTTAAGAAAAGTAATAACCTTCTTTCTTTTTATGGGGTGCCCCAACCCATTTACATTCTATGTGGAGAGAGATAGTACACTCATATTAACATTTGACATTTTGATATAGCAGAAAAAATAAATTGTGTGTCAAAAACAAAATTATACAGACCACATTCCCCATTAGTGAAACAAACAAACCCCAAACTTCCCCCCGAACAAAACAAACAGAAAAACGAAAAACGTGCGCATTAACCCCACGCATGACACCGCCAACCGGCGACAATCCCTCTAAGCTCGAAAGGTCCATGAACGCCCATGAGTCCCCACAACAACTTTGCCATCAGATTGCTCAATTTTGCCTCACAAATTTGTGAGGCAAAATTACATAACAGAAAATACTTTGTAAAATAAACCCAGAAAATATGAAGAATAACACAAAGAATGTGTAGATTCATTCACAGAACTGTCTCAAAGGTGTGGTCTTCTAAAAAACAAATTCCAGCCGATATAAAACCGTTCAGATTCCTCAGACAGACAAAGGAATGTTCAGTGAGCCGGCTGTTATGAGTTCAACGGATGACGTATTCATTCCAATGTCCCGTAAAAAAACTCAAAACAAACTACAGCCAGCAGGAGGAATAAGCACGAGGAATGAACAGATTAATCCACAGCTGTTCCAAAGGAGTGTTATTCAATAGAACAAGCTCCAGCCGCTAGGCGGAGCCAACACAAAAAGAAAAAAGAAACCAAAATGATGCTCAGCTTCCTCAAGAGTAAGTACAGCGAGTCGACCCACTCACATGAGAAACATCTAATGGTTTACTCAGACATTGATTCAATAAAAGACATTGCCTGATTTGGACATGTAAATACTTTGCGACTGTTTTTCATTTCTATTCTCAGTTTGGCTGGAAACATCAGAGCAAACGAGATCTTTTTCTGATGCAAGAGTTTCTTACATTCCTTGAACCGATCGCATTTCTCTCTTGTCGAACTCGCAAAGTCCGGGAACAAGAAAACATTATGGTTCTTCCAAGAAAGCTTCCCTTTGCTCCTCGCCTGGCACAACACAAGATCTTTATCGGATGATCTCAGAAATCTGGCCAGAATTGGTCGGGGCCTATCTCCCTCAGCAGATCTGTGTGCAGGGACTCTTTGAGCTCACTCGATTTCCAGCTTGTGGCCTGTTATGTCGAGCAGACTCGGGAAAAGCTTCTCTAGGAATTTCACCATATCTCTGCCCTCCTCATGCTCAGGAATTCCAACAATTCAAACGTTATTCCTGCAGCTTATATTCTCCCAAGCTTTTCAAGGAGATGTTCCAAATCAACTTTGATTAGCGGTTAATTCCCTCTCCAAAGATTCCAGAAAATCGATTAGTTTTTCAACATCAGTCACTTTTGTAGCTAACTCAGAGAATTATGTTTCCATCGCCGTAATCGATCGACACATTACAGCGAGATCCTCCAAGTCAGCAAGAATCTTCGTCAACGTCACCGACATGTTGGACAACTGACGCTGGATTCCTTCTCCCGCTGCACCATCCAAATCGAGTCCTTGGTCTGTAGGTCTGTCGGGGCTTTCATCCTGAACACGTAAGTGTCTTATAATGTCTCCAGAGCCCGAGGATTTTGACTTCTTTGCCATGTTTTGCATCAAAGAGCAAATGTGCAACTGGGTGTATCAAAATTCACCAGATTATAACATGAAAATAATTAAAAACTTAGCAAAGTGCGCAGAGCTCATTGCTCACACCTCTGTCTCTTGCATGGCGTCATGTGACCCTACATTTCAAATTCTTGTATTTAGATTACAGTTACTGTTTTTAAATTAAGTTAATTACTTTTAATTTATCAGGGTTACACATATTTAAAAAAACATATTATACACCGGTGAGCCAAAATCTTATGACCACTCACAGGTGAAGCAAATAACATTGATCATCTCCTAACAAGGCCACATGTCAAGGTATGGATAGATTAGATGATAAGCGAACAATCAGTTCTCGTAGACAACGTGTTGAATGCAGGAGAAATGGACAGGAGTAAAGACCTGAGTGACTTTGACAAGGACCAAATTGTTATGGCCAGATGACATGGTCAGAGCATCTCTGAAATGGTAAGGCTTGTGGGGTTCTCCCGGTGAGTAGTGGTGAGTACCAACCGACAATGGTCAGAGAAGGACCACTTTTCTTTTACATTACATGGATGGCAGTGTACGTGTGTGCCATTTACATGGGGAAGTGATGGCACCAAGATGCACTGCGGGAAGACGGTGTATGGAGGGAGTATGATGCTCTGGGAAATGTTCTGCTGGGAAACCCTGGGTCTGGACATTCATGTGGACGTCAACTTGACCCGTGCCACCTACCTAAACATTGATGCAGACCAGGTACACCCCTTCATGGCAATGGTATTCCCTGATGGTAGTGGTGTCTTTCAGCAGGAAAATTTGCCCTGCCACACTGCACACATTGTTCAGAAATGGTTTGAGTAACATGATGAAGAGTTGAAGGTGTTGCCCTGGCCTCCAAATTCCCCAGATCTCAATCCGATTGAGCATTTATGGGATGTGCTGGACCAACAAGTCCGATCCACGGCGGCTCCACCTCACAACTTACAGGAGTTGAAGGATCTGCTGCTAATGTCTTGATGCCAGATACCACAGGAAACTTTTAGTGGTCTTGCAGAGTCCATGCCGCGGCAGTTCGGCACTGTTTTGGCGGCACGCACAGGTCCAACAGCATATTAGGCAGGTGTTCATAATGTTTTGGCTTATCAGTGTATGTGTAGAATGCATTTAAAACATAAGTGTTAATATTTTCATCTGGTTGCATTTTTGTGACAGCTGAAAGGTATGTGTCCCCTAACAAGTCAATGAACAATAAGGAAATATAGACATTATTTAGATTTTTTTAAGCAGAAAAACAAAAGCTTTTCTTTGAAAAGTGTTTTAGAAAGTAACTTAGAATCTTGGTTACTGTTGTAACCTCCTTTCCCTGATGGAGGGAACGAGATGTTGTGTCGATGTAGTGACACTAGGGGTTGAACTTGGGAGCCCCAATCACCTCTGATATTTGAGAAAAGGCCAAAGAGAATAGGTGAGTGGAATTTGCATGCCACTCCCCCGGACATACGGGTATAAAAGGAGACGGCTTGCATTTACTCATTCAGGTTTGTGCTGGGGAGCCGAGACAGAGTCCCGGCCATTTCAGCGGGTAGTTCAGTGTTGTGGCAGGAGGGACACAATGTCTCGTTCCCTCCATCAGTGAAAGGAGGTTACAAAAGTAACCAAGACGTTCCATATCTGTCACTCACTCGATGTTGTGTCGATGTAGTGATACTAGGGGTCCCTATACAAAATGCCACAACCAGCTGAACTGTGTTATGTGGATTGGAGGTGCAGATGCAGAGAGGCTACCATGTGCCTAGTAACAAGTGCACACAGCCCCATCGTACCTCATACCATTGACGTACTTACAATGGGAATAGGTCGCATCAGCTGTTTTGACCGTTTCTCTTTTTTCCTCTTTTGAAAATGAAAATTCACTTAGCTGGGACCAAGATATATTCACGCCGGGGAAGGTGTTCTTTTCCCCCATGGAGAAAGGACACCGCAGAGACCACATCCTGCCCGAAGGGAGGTTAACATGTGGAGAGCACATCACATGGACTTACCAACCAGGAAGTACCACACATGGAAATGGAGGAACTCTACATGCACAGCGACTGGTGGCAGAGCAGAGCTCTGCCCAGGGGAAGACACGGGTTTACTGTCAGGGAAACCGTACCGTGGAAAACCTCATATGGGATTACTGACAGGGAACCACTACATACGGAGCATCAATCCCAAGTACAGGGGCTGAGGGACAGGGCATACTTCACGAGTACTGGGCCTGGCATCGAATTCCTCCACCGAATTCACCTGCCGCAGGGTGCTGGGGAGGAAAGACATCCAGGGTTCACCGGTCCCAGGAACTCACATGGACGAAAAAGCGCATGTTATCCCCTTAGGGAGGGGAAAGGCGCTGAGTGCAAGTGGTACACCCAGCCAGCTGCCCGCATATTTACCTGTTCGTACCTGCTATCACACAGGATGAAACTGGCTCAACCCTGAGATTGTAAAATCTCGCAAAGGTATTGGATGTCCCCCAGCCTGCTGCTCTACAGATGTCTGTTAGAGAGGCACTGTTCGCCAGGCCCAGGAGGATGCCACACTCCTAGTGGAGTGTGCTCGTACTCCCAGAGGGCACAGCGCGCCCTGGGCCTGGTATGCCAAAGTGATGGCATCCACAATCCAGTGGGCAATCCTCTGTTTGGAGACAGCCTTCCCCTTCTGCTGTCCCCAAAACAGACAAAGGGCTGCTCAGAGCGTCTAAAGCTCTCTGTGCGGTCCAAGTAAACACGCAAGGTGCATACCGGACACAGCAACAACAAGGCTGGGTCTGCCTCCTCCCGGGGCAGCGCTTGCAAGTTCACCACTTGATCCTTAAAAGGGGTAGTGGGAACCTTGGGCACATATCCCGGCCGGGGTCTCAGGATCACATGAGAGTATGCCGGACCGAACTCCAGGCACGTGTATCACTGACAGAGAACGCCTGCAGGTCCCCAACCCTCTTGATGGAAGTGAGCGCAGTCAGTAGGGCTGTCTTCAATGAGAGGGCTATTAGCTCGACTGACTCCAGGGGCTCAAACGTGACTCTCTGTAGGTCCAGCAAGACTACAGAGAGGTCCCACGAGTGAATGAGGCATGGCCTAGGAGGATTCAACCTCCTGGTGCCTCTAAGGAACCTGATGATCAGATCATGCTTCCCCAAGGACTTACCATCTACCGCATCGTAGTGTGCCACTATGGCGGCCACATACACTTTTAAGGTGGAGGGGGACAGCCGCCCCTCCAACCTCTCCTGCAGGAAGAAAAGCACTGACCTGACTGCGCATCTCTGTGGGTCTTCACCTCGGGAAGAACACCAATTCACGAACAGATGCCACTTCAAGGTATACAGCTCCCTCGTAGAGGAAGCTCTGGCCTGAGTGATAGTGTCTACCACCACCGGTGGTAGCCCACTTAGGTCTTCTGCATCCCATGAAGGTTCCAGAGGTCTGGGTGCAGGTGCCAAATCGTGCCCCATCCTTGAGAAAGGAGGTCCTTCCTCAGGGGGATTCGCCAGGGAGGTGCTGTCGTGAGGAGCGTGAGCTCCGAGAACCAAGTCTGGGTGGGCCAGTATGGTGCCACCAACACGACTTGTTCTTCGTCCTCCCTGACTTTGCACAGAGTCTGTGCAAGCAGGCTCACTGGGGGAAATGCATATTTGCGCAGGCTCTGGGGCCAGCTGTGTGCCAACACGTCTATGCCGAACAGGGCCTCGGTCAGGGAGTACCATAACGGGCGGTGGGAGGATTCCTGGGAAGCAAAGAGGTCTACCTGCGCTTCGCCGAATTGACTCCAAATCAGCTGAACCACCTGAGGATGGAGTCTCCACTTTCCTCTGAGCGTCACCTGCCAGGACAGCATGTCCGCTGCATGATTGAGTTCACCTGGGATGTGAGTGGCCCGCAACGACTTCAGTCGCTGCTGACTCCAAAGGAGGAGATGGCGGGAGAGTTGCGACATGCGACGTGAGCGTAAACTGCCTTGGTGATTTATATATGCTACCGTCACTGTGTTGTCTGTCCAGACTAACATGTGCTTGCCCTGGCTCAACAGCCAAAACCTCCACAGAGCCAGCAATACCGCCAGCAACTCGAGGCAGTTGATATGCCAATGCAGTTGAGGTCCTGTCCAGGAGCCTGAGGCTGCATGCCCATTGAAAACAGCACCCCAGCCTGACTTGGATGCGTCTGTTGTGACAACGGCATGCCTGGACACTTGTTCTAGGAGAACCCCTGCCTGTAGAAATGCAAGGTCTGTCCAAGGGCTGAACATGCGGCAACAGATCGGCGTGATAGTCACGCGATGTGTACCGTGGCGCCATGCCCATCTCGGGACTCAAGTCTGAAGCCAGTGCTGAAGCGGTCTCACATGCATCAACCTGAGTGGCATAACCGCCACTGAGGATGCCATATGCCCCAGGAGCCTCTGAAATTGTTTCAGTGGGACCGCTGTTCTTCCCCTGAATGACTTCAGGCAATTCAGCACTGACTGAGCATGCTCACTCGTGAGGCGCGCAATCATGGAGTCCAACTCCATCCCAAGAAAAGACATGCTCTGCACCAGGGAGAGCTTGCTCTTTTCCCAGTTGACCCAAAGCCCCAATTGGCTGAAGTGTCTGAGCACCAGGTCCCTGTGTGCACACAATAAATCTCGAGAGTGAGCTAGAATCAGCCAGTCATCGAGATAATTGAGGATGCGAATGCCCACTTCCCTTAGCGGGGCAAGGGCTGCCTCTGTGACTTTTGTAAAGACGTGAGGTGACAGGGACAGACCGAAGGGGAGGACCTTGTACTGGTAGTCAAACCAAGAAACGGTTTGTGTCGAGGCAAAATCGAGACATGAAAGTACGTGTCCTTCAGGTTTACTGCCGCGAACCAATCTTGATGCCAGACGCACGACAGAATGCACTTCTGCGTCAGAATTTTGAATGGGAGCTTGTGCAGGGCCCGATTCAATGCTCGCAGGTCTAAGATTGGCTGCAACCCACCACCTTTTTCGGTACGATGAAGTAGGGGCTGTAAAACCCCTTCTTCATCTCGGATGGAGGGACAGGCTCTATTGAATCCTTCACTGGAAGCACTGCGATTTCTGCATGCAGAACAGTGTTGTCCTTGCCTGCTACTGAAGTAAAACGTACGGCATTGAACCTGGGCAGGTGCCTGGCGAACTGAATTGCATAGCCGTGTCGGATCATCCTGACGAGCCAGCACAATGGGTTGGAGAGTGCTAACCATGCCTCCAGACTCCATGCAAGGGGCACCATAGGGACAATTGTATTTGACATATCTGCGGATAGGGCCTCGCGGCAGGGTGGAGCAGGAGCTGCCATGTCGAGAGGCCTCCCGTCCCGATCTCGTGGCTGTGCTGAGAGATGTTAGAGCACTTACCTCACTCCGCATACCCACCATAGGACCAGTCTGAGACGGGAGAGGAGACTGGGCGTACTCGTGGTGCGTCACATATGCCTGATCGTGGGTATGTGTGTGTCGCAGCTTGGTGTGCGAAAGCGGAGGACTCCGCAGCGCTCCTGCTGTGA
Organism: Myxocyprinus asiaticus; assembly: GCF_019703515.2. Taxonomy (NCBI): domain Eukaryota; kingdom Metazoa; phylum Chordata; class Actinopteri; order Cypriniformes; family Catostomidae; genus Myxocyprinus; species Myxocyprinus asiaticus. Next base: position 47,059,609 of record NC_059365.1, read on the forward strand.
GTGTTCGATGTATGGCTGTCATGACAACGATGGCCGTAGACACCTAGTGTGTGATCCAGAGAATGAGGAAACAGCTCTTTTTTTCAAAATGAAAGTGCCCCTTGGGCACGCGGCAAAATCATTCTCCTCCCGGCCCTCCGCCGGGGGATGGAGTGGTCTGTGTACCATCTCCTGGTTGACAGCGGGTCTCCTCAACCCTGGGTCGCCCATCTCAGGGGCGCTTCGAAGCCCTCCTGGGGTTCTTGGTGCCAGACCGAGGGACGGGGGGTGTCAACTTTCTGCGGGAGACTCTACACTGAGGCCGAGCCAGTGTTGCTGCTGTACGTGGACGCCCTTGGCAAAGAGCAGATGGAGTACAGGATCTCGGCGACCTGTAGGTAGTGGAGGAATCACGCCGGGGCAGGATGTGCTGGATGGCCTCCGTCTGCTTTTTGACTGCCGAGAACTGTTGGGCAAAGTCCTCGACAGTGTTGCCGAACAGGCCACCTTGAGAGATGGGGCGTCAAGAAAGCGAACCTTGTCGGCGTCCCTCATCTCTGCAAGGTTAAGCCACAAGTGGCACTCCTGGACCACCATAGTGGACATCACCTGCCCGAGAGCCCACGCTGTGACCTTCGTCACCCGCAGGGCGAGGTCGGTTGCCGAGCGCAGCTCCTGCATCAATCCCGGGTCAGGACTACCCTCGTGCAGCTCTGTCAGTGCCTTGGCCTGGTGGACCTGCAGGAGGGCCGGGCAAGGATGGCCGTCAGCTCTGCATCGGCCTCTGACTGGGCGATCGCACCAGATGGTGGGAGTCTGTCCAAGTCCTCAGCGTCAGACTGCAAAAGCCCGCTCTCCGATGCTGTGATCGATACCTCATCCTCATCTCGAGCCCCGAATGAGACATTAAGCCCGCCCTGGGGCAAGCCGCCTGACTCATCCATGAACTCGACTGATGGAAACAAGCATGCTGGGGAATGCTCCCATTGAAGCCCCCAAATCGCCCCCAGTGCTAGCCGCCATGGCTATGTGCATGTAAGCAGAAGGACCAGGGCAGGTAGCAGCTGGAGTGGCTTACCCTCTATGAAAGAAAGCAAGCCACGATCGCAACGTCATCATGGTCATGTTCTCGCAGTGAGAACGTGAACCATCCACGAATGCTGTCTCAGTGTGACTATGACCCATACACGTGAGACAGCGATCGTGGCCGTCAGAAGAGAGATAACAACCGCACCCAGGAACTGCACATAAACGGAAAGGCATCTTTAAAAAGACGCTTTCCGTCAGTGCGAGAAGAGAGAACCCGCTGTAAATGTGCCATATATCCAACAGCTTTTTAAACACTTGTAGAGGTGAATGGAACGCCAGTGGATTAGCTTTCAACACTGATCAGCTCCGGAGAACAAATCTGAATGAGTGGATGCAAGCCGTCTCCTTTTATACCTGTATGTCCGGGGGAGTGGCATGCAAATTCCACTTGCCAATTCTCATTGGCCTTTTCTCAGAGGTGATTGGGGCTCCCAAGTTCGACCCCTAGTGTCACTACATCGACACAACGTCGAGTGAGTGACAGATAGGGAACAGTAATTATTAATGTGTCTACTTTTCCAATTAAGTAAATAGTAAAGTCAGTGATCTGATTAAAATTTTAGAGTAGTAATTAGTAATTTGTAATGAATTAGAGTAACTTACCCAACACTGGTAGTTTCTAATAAAGTTATTGGCAATTAGCGAGTTTTATTTACTCACCTAAGTCTATTTATTTATCAGGGACTAAAAACAGTTAAAGGAACGAATTTTTTTTTTTTTAGCAGAACGTAACCAAAAACCGGAACAAAGTGATTTTCAATTGTTCTGGAGTGAAAACTTTATTTTTAAATGCTGCTCATTGGTTATAACTGGATAATTTTGTTCCGATAACTTTTTGATGAAGCTAAAGGCCAAATGGTTTATCACAGTATATTTTTGGAACTACACTTCATGTTGCCCAAAAAAATGAAATATGTGCTTTGAAACTGCTGCATCACACATTTCTTTGCCTATTTGACATTGTGAATGTCGAATTCTGTGAATGAAGACCTTTTTAACAACTATGTATAATTACAACATACTGTACATGCACAGCTAATCCTGGTACATGGAAAACATTATTAGAGGTAAAAAGTATATTTCTCAGTTGTTTCCAAGTCTTCTCTGAATTATTGTTCGATATGATGCATTCATACAGATTTGATGCTGCCTGGTTTTTACTCAGAAGCATATCTGTATATAAAACTGCTTGTTATGATTTCTATGTTGATAAATACACCACACAGGAGAAAAAAAAAAGAAGCTTTTTTTGGTGTGGCAAGTGGCTTATTTTGAGCTTGTTTTTCCAGACCATGTTGCTTATTTCTCTTGCGAGATCTGGCAACACTGCAATTGGTTTTTCACCCACCCTTTTGCACAGAGTACTGTCATTTTTAAAAGAACGTTATTAACCTTTCTTTTATTTTGTTCTAACCAGTAACCTTTTGGAAAGGAGGCTGCGGAACTTCTGAACCGGAATGAAAAATACAGTTTTTGCTCAGATTGAACCGAAATGAAAAACATTTCATTTTTAGTCCCTGTTATTTATCATTTGGCACTTAGCGAGATGTGATATCAAGCCAGGCCAAGCTTTGACATGTTTCAACATGCTTTCTAAGGGTTTTAGGGAAAATGTGTTGGCAAATCAAATGTAAATGTTTCTTAGCATCAAACCTGACGGACAACAAACTATTAGGGTCTGCACAACAATAAAACTTTTAAAATGTACAGTTACTAAGAAAGAAAGTGTTATTTTCAAGTAATTCCTGGGGGGGGGGGGGTACTTTGGGCATGCTCAGTTACTGTCATCAACCAAAGAGTGCTCAATTATCTGCTGTTCATTTACAACAACATAAAAAGTACAAAAAATGCAATTTATACCAAATGTAATTTAAAAGACAACTATTTACTAAGTCAGCATTACAAAAATCCAGTTTCATAAACAGGGCTCAGTTGAAAATTATATTCTAAAATTATTATTTTTTTTTTATTTATTTATTTTTTTTTACATTTATCCACATATTTACATACTCTTGCTTGAATCCTCCTTCTATTTATCTCTCTGTGTTTGCCAGATTGTACATAACATGGACAAGACACAACTTAAACATTCATATTACTTTTGAAAAGAAAACATTTAACAAGCAATGATGAAGACAATGATGTGTCAAATCTCTTTAAAAATCTACCATATCATGTCCACAGTAGATCCATCTGGACATAAATAAACACTGATGGAAAGATAATATGACAAAATGTTAAAAAGAAATGCATCTCTCTCTCTCTCTCTCTCTCTTGCTTGAATCCTTCCTCTATTTATCTCTCTCTGTTTGCCAGATTGTACATAACATGGACAAGACACAACTTAAACATTCACATTACATTTGAAAAGAAAACATTTAACAAGCAATGATGAAGTCAATGATGTGTCAAATCTCTTTAAAAATCTACCGTTTCATGTCCACAGTAGATCCCTCTGGACATAAACAAACACTAATAGAAAGATAATATGACAAAATGTTAAAAAGAAATGCATCTCTCTCTCTCTCACTTTTTCTCTGTTGTTTGACTAGATGTTGACCTTTGCACCGAGATGCTATAAACATCTTACTCTATAAACACAATAAATGTGACGAGTAACAAAATGAATGACCAAAGTTTAACCAAAGAACTGTGACAAAAGGATGTTTTGCTACATTACTATATCTCTTGGCAATTTATAGTCAGGGTGGGCAGTATAACCAAAATCGTTTTCATGGTATACATGTATTTTATAAGTAATTTTACATCAGAGTGATGGTACATTATATATATCACAACTGACTTGTTTGGGACAGGTCCCACTCAGTATTTTTACATAACTAATTAAGAATCATTGCTCACGTGCAAATAACATTCAGCAGTGCTGCTCGCTGATAGTCACGCAAATATATCTACCGTGGCCAAAAGAATCTCTAACAGTCAACACATTTTGTATTTTGTATCACCAACTGTAAAAGTGCACTTCAACACAAATCAAACTTCCACATCTTGATGTGAAATACATGCCTTTCATATAAAATAATGCTGCTCTCTCCTGCTTAACATTTAGTATTTCCTAATCTATGATTGATTCCAGCATCACAAATCATCAATCTCTTATTGAAAACCCGATTAATAAGATCCATTAAAGGAACAGTTTAACCCAAAAATGAACATTTTGTCATCATTTATTCAACCTCGTACTGTTCGAAAGCCATTTGTCTTTTTGTCTTGTAAAATATCTTGACCGCTTATTTCCATATAAAGAAATTGAATTAGGACTGGAGTTATCAAGCTCCACAATGACAAAAAAAGCACCATTAAGGAATAGCTTTGAAATGTGCATTGTTATTCACCGCTATATAGTACCTCACAAATCAAATATAGTGGCATTATTCAAGCCTGATGTGGCAGCATATTTGATTTTGAGAGCTGTTTTTTTTTTTTTTTTTGGTGAATAATAACTTCAATTTATGCCTGTTTCTCACACAAAGTTGTGGAATTGATCGATTGAATTTTATTATCCACAAATGTGGAAATTTTCCTTTGGCTTCTCACAAGAAAGAAAAGCAGTACCCATACACAAGTAGGATACTGACAATAATAATAATCATACAACAACATTAAAACACAAGCACCTAAATAATCATCATCATCATCATCATCATGATCACATAAAAGCATATAAACATTTTGAAGAGATTTGGGGATCCTATACCTTCTTCTAGATGGGAGCAGTTTACAGTTTACAAGCTGTGTTTGCTGGTTTCCTATTATTTTTTCCACCTTTCACACTATTCTGAGGAACTTATTCTTACTCCTTACTCCCAAATTTCCAAACCAGGCTGTGATATTAAACACTAAAATACTCTCAACATGGCTTTTATATACCGTTTCCAAAACTGATTGACTTACATCAAAACTCCTCAGTTTTCGCACAAGGAACAGCCTTTGACTTCCTTTCCTAAAAATATTGTCTACGTTCTTACCAAAGTTCAACCTTGTATCAGTATATGTTCCCAAATATTTAAAACTTTCAACAGTCTCAACAGCCTGATCATTTAACATTAGTTTTCCTAATGTATAGTGTTCTTCATGTTTAACATTGAAAAACAGCTCTTTGGTTTTTCTTACATTAATTTGCAAAGCACTCAGTTTGCACCAATCCTCAAGGACACTAGTGTTTTTACACAGAGTTGCACCAGGACCATATCATCAGCATACTTAAAAAGACTAGCTGTGTTACTCTTAATCTGTAACTCATTGGTATATATTGAAAATAAAAGTGGTGAAAACACACAACCCCGTGGAGCCCCTGTATTTAAAACCAATTCCTTTGAAAATATGCCATACATAAAAACTCTCTGTGGTCGATCTGAGAAAAAACATCTTTGATCCAATATATCAAAGCAAAGTTTACATTCAAATTACAGAGACGTGATAGAAGCATATGAACCTGCATAGTATTAAAAGCAGAGGTTAAATCAATAAAAAGTGCCCGTGCATAAAATCAGTTAATGTAAGTGTAGCATCTTCTGTCCCCCTTTATGGTCTATATGCAAATTGTAATGGACCAAAAACCTTACTAACTGAAACCATCATGTGTTTACTCACAATTCTTTCCATACATTTAGCCAGGACTGAGGTCATAGTAACTGGTCTATAATCTTTTGATAATCTTGCCCCTGGTGTTTTGGGGATGGGTATTACTGTAGATACTTTCCACAATATAATCATTAAGTAATGTCTGAAATAGTAGTGTAAGGGTCCATTTGAGCTGATAGCCACAGACTTTTAACACCCTCCCCTTTAACCCATCAGGGCCTGGTACTTTAACTTTAATACGGGCCAAACACACAGCTACCTCCTGCTCTAACAGCAGGAGTGCTGGTCCTGTCTGAATATTCTTAAGAACCTCTTCACTTTTCATTTTAGCATCTATTAAATCAAATCTACTATAAAAAATAATTACATTCATTAACAAACCTTACACAATCATCAGTTTGTACATTTTGTCTTACCCTCTCTCTCCCCATCATTACATGCAGTCCCTCCCAGGCCTGTTTGACATTTCCTGAATACAATTTCTGCTCAACTCTTTTTTAATTTTAGCCATCCTTACTTTAGTTCTAAAGTCCTTCTCTTTCTCTCTAGCATTCACAGTGTCTCCCTTAATAAAAGCAAACTTCTTTTCATTTAAACAGTTCTTCAACTCTTTGGTTAACCAAGGCTTATTATTAGGAAAAACTCTGATTCCCTATCTGTCACTCACTCGACGTTGTGTCGATGTAGTGACACTAGGGGTCACTCTTGGGAGCCAGAGACACCTCTGGTCATTGATAAAAGGCCAATGAAAATTGGCGAGTGGTATTTGCATGCCACTCCCCCGGACATACGGGTATAAAAGGAGCTGGTATGCAACCACTCATTCAGATTTTCTCTTCGGAGCCGAATGGTCATGCTCACTGAGCTGAATACTACTGTTCATTCACCTCTGCTGGATCTGACGGCGCATTTCAGTGGCTTCTCCCCCCTCTGCACTGGTGAGCCAGCATATCCTGCCCCGGCGCGGCTCAAGATCCCACACCCCGCACTGGTGCACTGCAGAGAATGTCCCTGGGCGCTTCGGCAGAAATAAAGAGTATATTTCTCTAAAAGAGTATATTTTTCTAAAAGAGCGGCACAGACGGAACGTCTTTTTAAAGATGCGTCTTTCTAAAGATGCTTTTCCGATTGTGTGTTATTCCTAGTTGCGCTCGTTATCTCTCGCTTTCTGACGGTCACGATCACTGTCTTTCATGTCTGGGCACTGCTCATGCGGAGACAGCGTTCGTGGATGGTCATGTTCTCATTGCAAGAATATGTCCATGGCAACGTTGCGGTCGCGGCTCACCTTCGTAAGAAAGCAAGCCAACCCAGAGGCTCCCCGCCTCAGTCCTTTTACCCACGGGTATGAGGCCAGCACGGCTAGCACTGGTGGTGATATGGGGACCCCAATGGGACCGCCTCCGCCGGGTATCCCCCCGCTGACCTGCCATTCCCCAGCACGCTCGTCTGCGCTGATCGGGCTTCCGGATGAGTCCGCAGCTCGTCTCACGGCGAGTTCAACCTCTTATTCGGAGCCCGCGAAAATGATGAGCTCTCGAGCGCAGCATCAGAGAGCGGGCTCGTCCAGTCGGAAGCCTCAGCTGGGCTCCTCCCTTCGGGGACGATTGCCCAGTCACAGACTGACGCGGAGATGACGACATGCTTTCCCGGGCAGCCGCGAGCGTCAGCTAGAGTGGAACTCACTGCTCTTCCCTGAACCCTCGCGGCTTGGTTCCTGGGCTCGTGGTGCCGCTCAAATCCACGCCCTGCCCCCGTTCCTTTCTTCCCGGAAGTGCATGAAGAGTTGACAAGGTCACGGGAGGCACTTTTTACTGCCCGGTCCCGATCTTTTCAGCTTCCCTGCCCTCACTACCCTTGATGGTGGGGCGGCCAAGGGCTATTCGGCAATTCCCCGGTGGATAAAGGCACTCGCGGTGCACCTATGCCCGCAGAGCGCCGCCATCTGGCACGGGTGCCCAAAGCCCCCGTTCAAGGCCTGTAGGTTTACGTCGTCTCTGATGGCCAAGGCCTACGGTGCTGCTGGACAAGCTGCCTCCGCCCTGCACGCCATGGCTCTCCTGCAAATCCGCCAAGGTGCTAAAGGAACTGCACGAGGGTAGTTACACCCCGGAATTAATGCAGGAACTGCGCTCGGCGACCGACCTTGCTCTCCGAGTGACGGAGGTCACGGCGCAGTCTCTCGGGCGGACGATGGCCACACTAGTGGTCCAGGAGCGCCACCTTTGGCTTAACCTGGTCGAGATGGCCGAGGCTGACAGGACATGGTTCCTTGCTGCCCCCATTTCCCAGGCGGGCCTATTCGGTGACACCGTCGAGGACTTTGCCCAGCAGTTTTCGATGGTGGAGCAGTAGACGGATGCTAGCCAGCATATCCTGCCCCGGTGCGGCTCAAGATCTCACACCCCGTCTACTCATCGCCATGGGCGTCCCCATGCGATGACTGCACCAGCTCCACCGCAGCCCTCCCCTTCGGCCCGGCCCCGGCATGGAGCCCACCGCAGGAAGCAGACACCACCCGTCTCGCGGCCGCCCAGAACCCGTCAAAGGCTTCAAAGCGCCCTTGAGACGTGCGACCCAGGGACAACGAAACCCGCTGCTCTGGAGCTGGTAAGCAGATCTCTCCATCTTTTTGTTACCTTTTGCATTTAATTGTGCTGCATGCCCAAGTGGCTGCAGTACTCAAGAGCTCAGCAAGAGCAGTTTCCTTGTTCCCTGGGTCACGTATCCGGTGTGCACAGCCATCATCACGACCACCGTCCACCACTCTATTTGGCAGGTTTGACACTCCAGCGGTGGTCTCCCACCCCTGAGCGCCCAGCTGTGGCACAAATCCACCCCCGGTGTGACAGTCTCCATGGGTCACGAGGACAGGCCTCTTCCTCCCCCATCCCAGGCTGTTCTGGGGGTGGTCACAAGGAGCCAGATAAGTGCTTCGATGTCCTTAGACTCAGCATGGCCACAACGTGGTGTGGCACCTCGAGCTCAGCCCCGCCGTGAGGTCCCACCTGCTGGTACGTCCGATGACGTTGTCCCTTTGGTCCCCCTTGCGCAGAACTTGGATGCATGGCTTGCGCTTTCCAATCCGTCGCAAGGGCTGGTCCAGACCATCCAACTCAGCTGCACGATTCACTTCGCCAGGCATCCGCCCAGGTTCAGCGGTGTCCACTTCACCTTGGTGGAGGACGAAAATGCTGCTACCTTGCTCGGAGATCGCTACTCTCCTATGGAAGAGTGCGATAGAACCTGTCCCTCCAGCTGAGATGAAGTAGGGGTTTTTCAGCCCCTATTTCATCGTACCGAAAAAAGGCGGTGGGTCGCGGCCAATCTTGGACCTGTGAGTTCTGAACTAGGCTTTACACAGACTCCCGTTCAAGATGCTGACGCAAAAACGCATTCTGGCGAGCGTCCGGCATCAAGATTGGTTCGCTGCGGTAGACCTGAAGGATGCGTACTTCCACGTTTCGATCCTTCCTCGACACAGACCCTTCCTGCGGTTTGCGTCCAAGTCAGGCGTATCAGTACAAAGTCCTCCCTGTCAGCCTGTCCCTGTCTCCTCGCATCTTTACGAAGGTCGCAGAGGCTGCCCTTGCCCCATTATGGGAGGTGGGCATTCACATTCTGGCTAACCCTAGCTCATTCTCGAGACATGTTGTGCGCACACAGGGACCTGGTGCTCTCACACCTCAGCCGACTAGGGCTTCGGGTAAACTGGGAAAAGCACAAGCTCCTCCCGGTTCAGAGCATCTCTTTTCTCAGTTTGGAGTTGGACTCAGTCTCCCTGATGGCGCGCCTTATGAATGAGTGCACCCAGTCGGTGCTGGCCTGAAACTTTTTCAGAGGCTCCTGGGGCATATGGCATCCTCAGCAGAGGCCACCCCGCTCGGGTTGATGCATATGAGACCACTTTAGCACTGGCTCCAGACTCGAGTCCCGAGATGGGCATGGCACCACAGGACACGTTGTGTGGTCATCACGCTGGCCTGTCACCGTCTTTTCAGCTCTTAGACCGACCTCTCGTTTCTACGGGCAGGTGTTACTCTAGCACTGGTCTCCAGGCACGTCATGGTCACGACAGACACCTCCAAAATGGGCTGGGGCGCTGTTTGCCATGGGCACGCAGCCGCCGGCCTCTGGACGGGTCCGCGACTGCATTGGCACATCAACTGCCTCGAGTTGTTGGCAATTCTGCTCACCCTGTGGAGGTTTCAGCCATTGATCCAGGGCAAGCACGTGTTAGTTCAGACAGACAACACGACAATGGTAGCATATGTCAATCACCAAGGCGGTCTGCGCTCTCGTTGTATGTCACAACTTGCCCGCCATCTCCTCCCCTGGAGTCAAGTCGCTGAAAGCCACTCACATCCCGGGCAACCTAAACACTACAGCGGACACGCTGTCACGACAGGTTACCCTTAGTGGAGACTCCACCCTCAGGTGGTCCAGCTGATTTGGAGTCGATTCGACAGGCACAGGTGCACCTGTTTGCCTCCCAAGAATCCTCCCCTCTGCCCGCTCTGGTACGCCCTGACTGAAGCCCCCCTTGGCATAGATGCGCTGGCACACAGCTGGCCCCCTGGCATGCGCAAATATGCGTTTCCCCCAGTGTGCCTGCTTGCACAGACCCTGTGCAAGGTCAGGGAGGATGAGGAGCAGGTCGTCCTGGTAGCACCCTACTGGCCCACCCAGACGTAGTGCCCGGACCTCAAGCTCCTTGCGACAGCTCCCCCCTGGTGAATTCCCCTGAGGAAGGACCTTCTTTCTCAGGGATGGGGCACCATCTGGCACCCACGCCCAGACCTCTGGAATCTCCATGTCTGGCCCCTGGATGGGACACGGAAGACCTAAGCGGTCTACCACCCGTGGTGGTAGACACGATCACTCAGGCTAGGGCCCCCTCTACGAGGCACCTGTATGCCTTTAAGTGCCGTCTGTTCGCTAAGTGGTGTTTTTCCTGATGCGAAGACCCCCAGAGATGCGCAGTCGGTTCAGTGCTTTCCTTCCTGCAGGAGAGGCTGGAAGGGAGGTTGTCCCCTTCCACCTTGAAGGTGTATGTTCCCGCCATAGCAGCACACCATGATGCAGTCGACAGTAAGTCCTTAGGGAAGCACGACCTGATCATCAGGTTCCTAAGAGGCGCCAGGAGGCTGAATCCCTCCAGACCACGCCTCGTTCCCTCATGGGATCTCTGTAGTTCTTCAGGGTCTACAGAGAGCACCCTTTGAGCCTTTGCAGTCAGCCGAGCTTAAGGCACTCTCCTTGAAGACTGCCCTCCTGACTGCGCTCACTTCCATCAAGAGGGTAGGTGACCTGCAAGCGTTCTCTGTCAGCTAAATGTGCCTGGAGTTCGGTCCAGGTTACTCTCATGTGATCCTGAGACCCTGACCGGGCTATGTGCCCAAGGTTCCCACCACCCCTTTAGGGACCAGGTGGTGAACCTACAAGCGCTGCCCCAGGAGGAGGCAGACCCAGCCCTGTCGTTGCTGTGTCTGGTGCGTGCTTTACGCATCTATTTGGGTCGCACGCAGAGCTTTAGAATCTCTGAGCAGCTCTTTGTCTGCTTTGGTGCACAGCGGAAAGGAAGCGCTGTCTCCAAGCAGAGGATCACCCACTGGCTCATTGACGCCATAACTATGGCATCTGTGCCTCTCTAACAGACATTTGCAGAGCAGCGGGCTGGGCAACACCCAACACCTGTGCAAGGTTCTACAACCTCCGGGTGGAACCGGTTTCATCCCAGGTAGTGGCACGCAACACAAGTTGATAAGCCCGGGATATCTGGCCGGGTGTATCGCTTGCACATAGTGCTTTCCACCTCCCTTGGAACTGAAGACGTGCGCCATTAATTCCCAGTAGTGTTCACAAACTTTGTTCCCTGGTTGACTTCCTCCGAGCCTTGTGGCAGTCGAGTTTTCGGAGAGACTCGCTGCCAGCCCAGTACACGCGCTAACTAAGAGCCCTGTTCTGGGGTAGGTGCTCTGCATGTGGCGGTTCCCTGTAAGGCTAACCCCATGCGATTATATATCTTCCGCTAATTCGTTTCCCTGTTGGCAAACTGCGTCTTCCTTGGGCAGAGCCCCTCTGCCCCAGTCTCCATGTTTGTAGTAACTCCTCCCCCATTGGGCAGGATCTACCTTGAAGACTCCCCACATGGTTGGAAAGACCATGTGACATATTTTTCCACTTAAATATCCCCCCCTCTCTTTGGGCGAGGTGTGGTCTCCGTGGTGCCTTCCCCTTGGGAGGGACACCCCCGACTAGACCTGGCGGCCCAGTCGGATAATCCCCCTTCTTTTTTAGGGAGTGGAAAAAGAGAAGGGGAAAAGAGGCCAAGACTGGGATAAGCCTGTCTCTATCTTTTGGGATGTCGACTTGTCCCCAAAAAGGGCCGTTCGACACTCATAAATATGTTGGGGGAGGTTACGTGTTGACCTGGTGTGCTGGCTACGAGGCACACAGTAGTCTGCCCACCACACACCGCCAGTTCACGTAACACAGTTCAGCCAATTGTGGCATTTCGTATAGGGACCCCTAGTGTCACTACATCGACACAACGTCGAGTGAGTGACAGATAGGGAATGTCATGGTTACTTGTGTAACCTCTGTTCCCTGATGGAGGGAACAAGATGTTGTGTCCCTCCTGCCACAATGCTGAACTACCCGCTGAAATGGCCGGACCTTATATCGGCTCCTCAGCATAAAACCTGAATGAGTGGTTGCATACCAGCTCCTTTTATACACGTATGTCCGGGGGAGTGGCATGCAAATACCACTCGCCAATTTTCATTGGCCTTTTATCAAAGACCAGAGGTGTCTCGGGCTCCCAAGAGTGACCCCTAGTGTCACTACATTGACACAACGTCTCTAACCATGACGTTGTCTTTACAGGTATTATAGTTTCTTCACAAAACTTTATATATGACATAATAACATCTGTAAGTTCATGAACATCTGTACTTGAGTCAAAGAACACCTGCCAATCTGTCGTGGCAAAACAAAAGTTTAATTCCTCTGTACTTCTCCGACCACTGCTGTATATTCCGTGTTTCAGGTTTCTCCCTTTTAATCTTCTGTCAATATCTCGGCAGGAGATGAATAACACTGTGGTCCAATTTTCCTAAGGCAGGTCTACACTGCTTTATAAGCAACTATAATATTCCCGAAGCACTTATCCAAAGTTCACGTTGAATGCATCAGACATGTGATGTATTGCTGAAGGGCTGGAAGATGTGCATACACAGGTATTGAAGTCTCCGAGAACAAACACAGAGGTCCACAGGCCTCTCCAGTGCATCAGTGAAACAGTTTCTAATATTGTCAGCCGCTTCAGTGTTATTTGGTCCCGGCCCATAGACAAGAATCACCGTGATCTGCCCAAACTCTCTCAGTAAATAAAAAGGTCTAATCGCAACGAGATAATCTCATAGTCCCGAGTACAAATATTGTCCAGTATTTTGTATTGTGTTGCCCAGGTATTATCCAAATATAAACAAAGTCCACCGCCTATTTATTTTCCCACTGCTCTTTTGTCTCGGTCCACTCTAATAAGAGTGTAGCCATCAAGGTCGACATTACCGTTATTCTCCGTCAACCATGTTTCTTTTAGACATATTAGATTCCTACACCTGAACAGATCTTTTGTTTTTGCCATAGTTAACTCTTAAAGTTTGTTATTTAAGGATCGGACATTAAGGAGAGTAATCACAGGAAGAGGGTGACGGGTGCCGCAGATCTTCTGTTTTTGCCATGATAGTTAACTCATAAAGTTTGTTATTTAAGGATCGGACATTAAAGAGAGTAATCACAGGAAGAGGGTGATGGGTGCCTCCACCTCTTGACCCCCGTTTCTTTATTTTACCTTTTTTATGTTGTGTCATCTTCCTTTTTTCATCATATAATGTGGATAGAAAATGTCCATCCAGAATTGTTGGTGTTCCCGTGGAGTGCAGATGCTCTCTTATTGAAAGTAAAAAGTCTCGAGAGTAAGTCCGCACAGGTGCACCCCCGCCATTACTTCCGAACAGTAATAGATTAGAGGAAGCATGTAAATATGAATTTTCCAGAAAATTCCATCTTCATTTCGCTACTCCGTCAGGTCGTCAGTTAATATTAAAAACCACACAAACTTATCACTTAAAACAACTTAAAACAAACAAGCAAACAAACAGAGAAGCACAAGGTCAGCAGCCTGGCCGTGCCCCTTCCAGAGAATTGGTATATTATAGCACACAAGTCATACATACCGCTTTTATGATATTTTAATGGGGTCTTTTGGTAATTTTGGAGCTTAGCAGCCCCAGTCCCCATTCACTTACATTGTTTGGAGAAGTGCAGCTTGGACACTCTCCAACATTTTTCCTTTTGTTTTCATGGAAGAAAAAAAGTCAAACAGGTTTGGTAAGCAAATGATGACAGAATTTTCATTTTCGGATGAAGAAACCCTTCGTATGAGCTCCAAGTGTCCGTTATCTCTCCTTGGCTTGCATTGACACATGTGCAGTAACTGCTGGTTAAGTTAGATAACACAAGGGCCAAATGATCAATATACCCAATAAAACACAGAGATGAAACTGACATAGAGAAGAGAAATGCTCATTATTATATTTAATACACACACTATAAAACACCCTGAAGCAAAATTAATCTTTATGAGAAAGAGCAAGAATCTGTTTAAAAATAGTAAGGCAAATATTACAGGTGTGAGAAGGGACAACTGACATTATTTGTCATCTTGTGCCCTGTTACCTGAGTGTGAAAAGGCTGAATTTACACCTGAGGGGTTGTTTAAAAACCAAAGAATCTGCTTGAAATGAACAACGCTCTTATGGTTGCACAATATGCAGGAAACTTATTTTGATGGTTCCAGGAGAATTTGAATGGACTGCATTGCATCCATACAAATGTACAAAAGAAAAAATAGTAATGAAAATAAAATATGAGAGACACACACACACACACACACAGAGAGAGAGAGAGAGAGAGAGAGAGACTGAGGTTACAGGCTCCAACATTCAGCCTATTGCCAAAAAACAACCATCACTCTCTCTGTTTTGTCCTGTGGTTCTCCGTCAATTATTTGTTTTCTGGTGAACATTTATGAACTTCTTAATATCACAGTCTGTGGAATAAAAATGATGTTCTCTACTGGATGTCCAACAGCTCTCATGAAGCTTCATACCTTGTAGTAGATGTTGGTCGGACTTTGTGGCGGCATTTCCTGTACAATATAGACCGGATGACCGTAATCGCCGCTCACTTTCTCATAGTGTGGGCAGTAATTGTTTTCTGTCCGTAAGGGAATGATGATGTCACTGGGCTCGGAGCCGGCGTTGCCCATCAGCTTGGGGTTGGTGAGGGTGCTGAGCATCAGGGCGGTCGATCGGGGCTGCGTGGGCTTCCGTGAGCGCTTGCGAATCTTGATGAGCAGAATGACCAGGAAAATTATGAGGATGAGAAAGATGACACAACCAGCACCGATGGCAGAGAACACGGCGATCTTAGACCCCAGAATGCCATCATCACTGTCGCTGGGATTTTGATTAATCATGTCTTAAGAAAGAGGAAGATAAAAAATTTGATCACACACCTAAAACCTGCATTTAACATTTAATCAGTAAAAACAAAAGAAGTCCAGCAGTATGTTCTGATCATTTAGCAATTTTTAGGTAGTCATCAAACTGGTGCCAAACTTTCATCTTAAAGTTAAAGTTAGTCATGAAATTCTACATTGCCAAATCTGATAGGTCCTTTGACCTGTAATCTGTTAGCCAATCAACTTGCAAACTCCCTCTTTGTCTACTATTTAAATAGCCACAGTTGCACCAATACCACTTTTTCTCTCCTGATCCGATTCCAATACCTGAACTTTCAGTATAGATGAAGTTACTGTTTACAAACAAACGCTCCACCCTGCCCCTTCCGTGTTCTTCTGTTGCCAAGAAAATAAATGCTGTCTATGGGCGCTTCGCTCAATTGCGCTGAAACTGCCCAAAAAGTGATGTTTGTGGGGTTGAAACCATCTCCGTTACCGTCGTAACCTCCATTCCCTGATGGAGGGAACGAGACGTTGTGTCAATGTAGTGACACTAGGGGTCGCTCGAGAGCCCCGAACACCTCAGATCTTTGAGAAAAGGCCAATGAGAATTGGCGAGTGGAATTTGTATGCCACTCCCCTGGACATACAGGTATAAAAGGAGCTGGCTCGCAGCCACTCATTCAGGTTTTGTGCTGAGGAGCCGAGACAGGGTCCCAGCCATTTCAGCGGGTAGTACAGCGTTGTGGCAGGGGGGACACAGAATCTCATTCCCTCCATCAGGGAACGGATGTTACGACAGTAACCGAGACATTCCCTTTCTGTCACTCACTTGACATTGTGTCGATGTAGTGACACTAGGGGTCCCTATACGAAACACCACAACTAGCTGACCGTGTTACGTGGACTGCCGGTGTAAGCAAGCTGCTGCGTGCGTAGTAGCAGGTGCACCGGTCTGCACGTAGCCTTTCCCAACGTCCCAAAAACGTTGTATAGTTCCCCACATCCCTGGGGGGGGAAGAGACGTATCTAGTATGGAAGCAGGCCGCGCCAGCCGCAGCCTTTTCTCTCAATGTTTTCTCTCCACAGAGTATTCAGTAATTCGGCTGGGGCCATTTTAATGCTCAATATATGCTCCGGGGAAGATTATCTTTTCCTATCCTATTCTTTCAGGGGGAAAAGACCCCGCGGAGACCACATCCTGCCTGGATGGGAGGTAACATGTGGCAAGCACATCATGAGGCGCAGTGGTAGGTCCTGCCTGAAAGGGGAGGAGCTCTAAAAACACGGTGACCGGGACAGAGAGGGCTCTGTCGAAGGGAGACGCAGGTCTGCCAACAGGGAGACCGTACTGCGGAAAATACATTACAGGGGGTTACCGGAGTAACCGGCACCTGTGGAGCACCTACCTCAGTAAGGGCATATTAGCACACATACTGGTTCCGGTTGTGAATTCCTCCGCTGAATTCACGAGCCACAGGGCTAGAGAGGAAGGACATCCAGGGTTCAAGGGTTCGTGAACTCGCATGGGAAAAGAAGCACACATCTTCGCCTCTTTGGAGGGGAAAGGCACTATATGCAAGCAATACACCCGGCTAGCTGTCCGTATGCCCGAACTTACCTGTTCGTACCTGACAGAAAACGGGACGAAACCGGCTCAACCCGGAGATTGTAAAATCTCGCGAAGGTATTGGGTGTTGCCCAGCTCGCTGCCCTGCAGATGTCTGCTAGAGAGGTGCCATGGGCCAGTGCCCACAAGGATGCCAGACTCCTTGTGGAGTCCGCTCGTATTCCCGAAGGGGCGGGCATGGCCTGGGCCTGATATGCCATAGCGATGGCATCCATGATCCAGTGGGCAAGCCTCTATTTGGAGACAGCATTCCCTTTCCGCTGTCCGCCAAAGCAGACAAAGAGCTGCTCAGAGCATCTAAAGCTCTGCGTGCGATCCAAGTAGATGCGCAAAATACGCACTAGACACATCAACGACAGGGCTGGGTCTGCCTCCTCCTGGGGCAGCGCTTGCAGGTTCACCACCTGATACCTGAAGGGGGTTGTGGGAACCTTGGGCACATAGCCCAGCCGGGGTCTCAGGATTACGTGAGAGTCACCCAGACCGAACTCCAGGCAGGTATTGCTGATAGAGAACGCTTGCAGGTCCCCGACCCTCTTGATGGAGGTGAGCGCAATCAGGAGGGCCGTCTTCAAGGAGAGGGCTTTCAACTTGACTGACTCTAGCGGCTCAAAGGGGGCTCCGCGAAGGCCCAGGAGGACCACAGAGAGATCTGCACTGAGGGGACCCTTGAAGCACTTACCTTGCTCCATGTACACGGCGTCGGGGAGGTCAGCGACGGGGTAGGAGGGACTGTTTGACTGTCCTCATAGTCCGTCACAACCACCTGGCCGTGGGTGTGAGTGTGGTGCGACCGGACACACGAAGGTGGGGGGCCCGCGTTCGCTCCGTCTAAGTCGCAGGTGCTCAGTGCCCGGTTGCCATGATTATGGCAGTCATAAGTCGTAAACACTGGCTATGTGACCCAGGGAGTGAGGAAACTGCTCTTTTGAGAATGTGGGTACCACAGCGAACATAAAAGAAAAGGAAACCAAGGATTTACCTCCCAGCCCTCCACCGGGGGATGGAGTGGTCTGCATACCAGCTCTGGGTTTGCGGTCCTCGTGCCATCCCGTGAGGCGGGGGGTATCAGCTCTATGCTGGGGCCAAGAATTGGGCTCGGGCTGAGGTGGAGCTGCCTGGGCTTTTGCTGCTGCAGGGGGACGCCATCAGCGAGCAGATGGGATACGGGATCTTGTGCCGTGCCGGGGCAAGATGTGTTGTACAGCCTCCGTCTGCTTCCTCACTGCCGAGAACTGCTGGGCGAAGTCCTCGATGGTGTCACCGAATAGGCCAATCTGGGAGATGGGGGCAATGAGAAAGCAAACCTTGTCCATGTCCCTCATCTCGACCAGATTCAGTCACAGGTGGCATTCCTGGACCACGAGGGTGGACATCGCCTGCCCGAGTGCTCGCGCTGTGACCTTCGTCGCCTGGAGGGTGAGGTCGGTTGCCGAGCACAGCTCCTGCATCACATCGGGATCAGGACTACCCATGTGCAGTTCCTTTAGTGCCTTGGCCTAGTGTACTTGCAGGAGGGCCATGGCATGCAGGGCAGAGGCGGCCTGACCAGTGGCGCTGTAGGCTTTGGCCATCAGAGAAAACGTCATTCTTGGAAGGGAGTGCCGGGTGATCCCGCCAGGTGGCTGCGCTTTGTGGGCACAGGTGCACTGCAACTGCCTTATCCACCTGAGGGACCTCAGTATACCCATGGGCCGCCCTGTCATCGAAGGTAGTGAGAGCGGACGAGCTGGGAGGTTGGTTTCGGGAAGCAAAAGGTGCCCTCCATGACCTCGTCAGCTCATCGTGCACTTCTGGGAAGAAAGGGACCGGGGGGGGCATGGCTATGAGCGGCGCCTGAACCCAGGAACCAATCATCTAGCCGTGAGGGCTCAGGGGAGGGTGGAAGGTTCCACTCCAACCTGACACACGCAGCGGCCCGGGCAAGCATGGCGGTCATCTTGCTGACAGCCTCAGACTGGGTGGGCTGACCCGAAGGTGGCAGCCCAGTCGAGTCCTCGCCGTCTGACATCGCCAGTACGCTCTCCAATGCAGCGATCGAGCACTCATCCCATTCTGGAGCTCCGTAAGGGACACTAAGCTGGCCCTGGTGCGAGCTGGTCTTCTCTCGGAACTCGCTGTGGGCAAACGAGCGTGCTGGGGAATGGGAGGTCTGCAGGGATTTACTCGGCGGAGCCACGCCCATTGAAGCCCCCAAATCGCCTCCATCACCAGCCGGCCAGGCCTCGTACCCAGAGGTAAAAGGCGAGGCGCAGGGGGCGGCTAGAGTGGCTTTCCCCCGGAAGAAGGAAAGCTGCGACTGCAACGTTGCCATGGTCATATTCTCGCAATGAGAACATGAACCATCCACAAACGCTGCCTCAGTGTGATCGCTGCCCAGACATGTGAGGCAGCATCCATGGCCGTCGGAAGCGGAGAGATAGCGACCGCATCCAGGAATCACACAGAGACGGAAAGGCGTCTTTATAAAGATGCATCTTTAAAAAGACGTTCAACGTCAATGTGTGTGCTCTAATAGAGAAAATATACTCTTTAGCAGGAATATACACTCTTTTAGCGCTGTTGAAGTGTCCAGGGGCGAAATCTGCACTCGTCGTGCAGAAGGAGAGAAAGCCGCTGGACATGCGCTGTATATCCAACAGCATACGCTTCTTAAGAGGTGAATGGAACAGCAGTAGTATTCAGCTCGCTGATAGTACAACCGCTCGGCTCTGAAGAAAAAATCAGAATGAGTGGTTGCGAGCCAGCTCCTTTTATACCCATATGTCCGGGGAAGTGGCATGCAAATTCCACTCTGCAATTCTCATTGACCTTTTCTCAAAGATCTGAGGTGTTCGGGGCTCTCAAGAGCAACCCCTAGTGTCACTACATTGACACGTCGAGTGGGTGACAGAAGGGGAAACCACGTTTCCCACAGATTATTGGAGATTAGGGCTTCTTTAAATTTCCACCAGATCGTTGCATCAGGAAAAACAGCTGTTATGTTTTGATATGGAATATGATCATTTTAGGGCTTTACTGGTTGTTTAGATCAGTGTTACTATCAGAAATAATTGGTAATTATTTCTTTAGTTATTAATTAATATTTTAATTAATTAATTGAATCTAACTCATTAAAGCCTCACATGGGGCACCAATTATTATGTAGGGCTTTACTGGTTGTTTAGATCAGTGTTACTATCAGAAATAGTTATTAATTTATATTTAAATTAATCAATTGAATCTAACTCATTAAAACCTCATATAAATGTAGTGTGCTATGTTTAGGAGCAAGTTTGGTTATTAGCAATAATTAATAATTATCAAAGATAGTTATTAATTATTAAAATCAATAGAACATTGATGAGAATCAATGTTAGCTTTTTTAAATCCTTTAAATCAACAGTTATCAAAGATAATCATTAATTGTTAACATCGATGGAACATTAATTAAAATTAACACTAGCTTATTGATCATTCAAATTCAATCAAAGATAATTATCAATTATCAAAAATCAATAGAATATTACTAAGGATTAACATTGACGGGGCACCACCCTGAAATCAGGGACTAATAACCGAATATTAAAACAGTCTCAATATTAGATTGTTTTCTTAGGAAAATCGGCATCCGAAGAATATCGATTTGCGGGGAAAAAAACAATGAATGAAGGTTTGAATCCGAGCACTGACATCCCGTCAGCATGACACAGGTGTATGCAAAACAAACCAAAACACTTCTCTTTGTAATATAAACAAAGTTTATTTATGCAGTAATATCAATTAATAATTAATAAAATGCAGTCAATAAACTTACAACTTACAACTACAAACTAAACAGTGATATGATTAGATATGGAAATCTAAATAATCCTATAACACATAAGGTGTGTGTGTGTGTGACAGTG
The DNA here is from genome assembly GCF_019703515.2 of Myxocyprinus asiaticus. NCBI lineage: Eukaryota > Metazoa > Chordata > Actinopteri > Cypriniformes > Catostomidae > Myxocyprinus > Myxocyprinus asiaticus. The sequence goes on from NC_059365.1 coordinate 47,080,331, forward strand.
TGTGTGTGTGTGTGTGTGTGATTAGTAAGAGAGAGAGAGAGAGAAGTGACAGCCCTAAAGCTGATTTCGCGATCGTGGGAGAGAAAGCAGCTGTTTAGTTCATCGCTCAGAGACGCGGTGGACGGCTCGTAAACAGTCCCGCTTTATTTGACTCTTTAATGGATGAACTCAGCTGCTGTCTCACCCGCGATGGCAAAATTGCACAACAATCCAATTTGGTCGGACCACAATACAGCAAAACAAATTCGATAATTAATACCCTGAGTATTAATAATGAGCGGACATGCCGGTCCGTAAACTGTACAAGCAAAAACCTTGAAACACAAGAATAACACACTATAATATTCTATCTCTGCCCAGACGTAAACCTCTTACTTGAATCACATGAGGACACAGGTAGAATGTGTTTTCCTCCATCCTTTAACTCTGACCCGGTTCCTTGAGGCTCGGGTGATGAAGGGAGGCCGTTTCCTCGCTCTGTCGGCGGGCACGGCTGTTGATTCTCGGCGGGCTGGCGGAGAACTCAGAAATGTCGACTTGATTGAAGATGGAAGAGAAATCTTTTAATCTCTTCACTTCTGTAGGCAAACGGATGAAGATGCGAATTGCTCGGCGGTCTCCTTCGGATCCGTTAGAGTGTTCGGTTGAACACAGAGTAATCTCAACTCGTCCAGCGAGATGGAGATTGTATGGCTACAGTTTCAAGTCGGACGTTACTTCCTTGTGCCACGAGGTTGCACCTGAGAGCAGCAAAAAGAGCTACGTCTATATTCGGTGAACAAAGTTGCTGGAAGTAAATTCTGGAAGCATTTCAGAGGTATTTCAACTCCTGATGATGTCATGTTTGAGGGACGTTCTGTTGTGTGCCTCATCCAATAGGAGTTGAGAATTCGATCCTTTAGTGAGCAAGGCTTCATGGATTTGTAGTCTGTTTTGGACTCCCTTTGTTTGATTTTGGCACGATTTTTATCAGTAAGATTTACAACTTAGAAGGTGGGGGCTTGAGTTATGTTTTTACGACTGTGTTAGGCCTGCCTTTGTCTTCTATCTGAATACATGAGGCCCAACAATAATAATAATAATAATAACTGTTATTATTATTAATAATAATAAATGTCATAATTTTATTGTACACTAGAATTATATATTTTAATCGTAATGTCAACAACTTTTATTTTGGCAGAACACTCCAGGAAGACTTTTTTTGTGTTTGTGTGTAGGCAAGTTCACAGAAGTTTAATTCCCTTACAAAAATCAAGAGTTCATGGTAAATTTGCAGCAAACTTGCTGCAAATTCGCCACTGATTATTTTCACATGCAAATGAGCTCTGTGGCAAATTCACTGTAAATTGTCCATTGTCACCAAAGGTATGCTGCAGGTTCACCATTACCGGTGAAGAGCTGCAAACTTCTGGCAAACATTTGTGGTGAATCACAAGCTCATTTGCTTGTAAAAATAATGAATGGCAAATTTGCAGCATGTTTACAGCTAGTTTGCCAGAACTCTATATTTTTGGTAAAGGCTGGCTCATCAGACAGATACCCTATCTGGTTAAAAACATTCGGGTATCGGACCGGTGCATCACTAGTTGTTTTCAGGTAAGCTGAAAGATATGAGAGTTTTCTCTTTGAAACCCTCCTCCTCCCCAGCACTACTTGTCTAGATCTGCTTCACATGGATTGTATGTCTAATCAACACACTCTCATAACAATACATCCCTATAGCAACTTGTTTGCCTGCACCACCAAATCATCCTCCTTAAACTTCAGCCTTCGTCTGTGTTTTAAATGTCACTTTAATGCCGCATTCAACTAATTTCTGAGGATTTGAACACTTTAGACTAAAAAGGCTAATTTTTTTAAATGAAATGAATTGAACTTTTTTTATTTTTATAATTCACTCATTGCTTATTTGCTTATTGTTCCATGCTCAGTACATGCTATTTAATGCTGTACTCTGGATCTTTCAATGCTGTGTGATGGCTTTGTGTGGGCAACAGATCCAAATATTTAGCCTTTATCGATCAGCATTCCCATCTGCTGTAACACTCAAATCCCGACCTGTGCTTATTTAAATATTCATAACTGCAGCCTCAAGAAGTGTTACAACAGCTTTGACATCAGTGATGTCAAATGCTGTGACATTCTAATGTTTCGATGTATATTTTTGAATGAGATGTGACTCTTCAAGGAGAGGAAGATTTTCAGAATTTAAAAACTTCAGTTTCAGTCTATTCCTCACACGGAGCTATCGTATGGTTTCAGAAGACTTTGAAAGCAGCTTGAGTCATTTGGAATACTTTTATGGTGCTTTATTTTCATTTTTGAATACATTATTGTGACTGCACTTGTATCTGCTTGTTATATCTTTTATATTGTTGGTTGGTTATATTGTTGTTATATTATTGGCTAGGTTTAGGCATAAGGGTGTGGTCAGGTGTTCAAAAATATCTATTTTAAAGTGGAATGCACACTGCTGTTCAAAAGTTTGGGGTCACTTGACTGAAATGTTTCTCATGATCTTAAAAACCTTTTGATCTGAAGGCGTATGCTTAAATGTTTGAAATTAGTTTTGTAGAAAAAAATATAATTGTGCCAACATATTAATTTATTTAATTACAAAACTAAAATGTTTTAAAAAAATAAATAAATAAATAAATATAAAAAGTTTTGAAACGGATGAATTGGACTGAATAATAAAGAAAACAGCTTATAAGTGCCCAGTGTTGACGGGAACTACTTTAATACTGTTTAAAAAGCATCCCAGTGTGATACCTCAAGAAGCTGGTTGAGAAAATTTCAAGAGTAAATTTTTGCAAATACTTTGAAGATGCTAAAATATAACAATGATTTATTTAGGATTTTTTTTAGACACAACACAATTCCTATAGTTCCATTTCTGTACTTCCCTAGTTTTGATGATTTTACTATTATCCTTAAATGTGAATAATAATAATATTATTAAAGAATGAGTAAGTGACCCTAAACTTTTGACCAGTAGTGTAAATACAATTATTGTGACTACATTTACCTGCCTGTTACATGTTTTACATTGTTTATAAATGGTTTGGTTTAGGAATGGGGTTGGGTAAGATATCTAAAATATCAATGTTGTAGTATAATGAAACTAAACTAATATAAGTATAATGAAACATATTGGGGTTAAACACGTGTGATAAATCCGAAGACTGCGAGTTTTGTTAAAACTTCATGGCTTTACATAATCATATGAGAACTGTTTATAAACAACATTTCAGCTGTCCTCCATCATCAACCATTACTTTGGGGTCTCAAAAAGCCCATACATGAAACATGAATAAATGTAATGAATTTTCACATGCTGTACACAACAGTAAAGATACATTGCTGCCAGTTAATTATTGTTCTTTTTTTTTCTTTTTTTTCTTTTTTTTTTTTTTCTTTTTTCTACAATGTGTTTTTGCTGGGATCATATTTACCCCATGCAAACAGAAACAAACAGTGTTACTATACTGGATAACAACTGCCTTTCTAAAAGAGTGCCTGATTACTTTTTTCATATCTGTTTTCTGGGTTTTGATTAAGTCAAATGAACATATAAAAATGTTTTGAAAGGAAAATAATAGGTAAATTTCTTTTATTATTTGTACATTGCTCAAAAAAGATCAAAAGTACCATATAAGAACAAAATGGTAGTCAATATGAGGTGAAGGATCTAAACATCTAATTTGAGTGTGCGGCTTCAAGAGAGCAAACATACATCATGTATGATGTACTTCATTTAAGTTGTTTCTTTTATTTTATTATTTATTTACTAATTTCTTTATCTCCATTTAAATAATTAAAAGTCATATGGTACCATGATGGTAGTGGGTTTTAAGAATAAATTCTAACTTAAGTAGCATGGCTAGTTCAACCATCCATCAGTTGCTAGTATTTCTACAGCCATGAGTGATTCAAAAGTTAGGCTAAATTAAATAACTGGGGATTTGTAAGACCAGATAACAGAATGCTTTAAGATAAAAACAGTAAAAGCAGTGGCAGATATAGTAGCAGAAAATTGTTCACAATAGGAATTCTACACTGAAGGTGCAGAAAGGTATTTTCTGAGAAACCAACTGACATAAGAAAAGCATAGAAGTCTTAGTTCTGGTGCGCTGTTGCTGGAACATTAGTTCAGTAGGCTGAATTGGTTTTTAAATTCTGAAGGTGGCAGATGGGAAAACAGTTAACATATACAAACTCAGTTATGCGTTTGGTGTTGTGTATGACCTCAGAGCAGGTTGGCAGCAAAGGGGTTCTCTTACAATGGCAGGTAATCCCATAAAAGTGGTGGAGAAGTGGAGGATCGGTAAGGGTCCTGCAGCTTCCACAATAAGTTGTGGTTTGAAGGCACGTTCCTATTCTTTCTTTTGCTAAATGAACAACTGCACCACCTGGGCTGTTCTACGAATAGTTTTGAGAATTGTTTTGTGAAATATTGTAATTTCATAATCCTGCAAAAAAGTAGGGGTTACTTGGATGTGTTGGTCATTGTTGACAAATTTTCAAAGTGGGTTGGAAGAAAATAACTGAGTGACGGCATGAAAGAGAAGATATGTCCATTTAAAGGCCATGTAGATGGGAAATGCACGGTCTGATGATTATGAGAGTTGAATTTTTATCATTTTTTTAAAATAAAAAATGCAAAACTGCACCAAACTCCCAACAAATGTGCAGATGCATTAATGGACTTCACCATGAAATGAGTGAAAGCTCACTTGTGTTTGCTGCTCCTGGCATTCTGTCGTGGTCTGTGTCAGAGGGAACATCAGCACCTGCTTCAAGCATCGGCCGTTCAGTCTGCTGTGGCTCTAGTTCTACTGCATTTGGGTCTGTGACACACATTAATACAAACATAACAAAAACTGCTTTCAGCACTCTCACAAGATGCAGAAATAGACTGCAAAAATGTGTCCCAAACTGCTTTTTGCGCAAGCTGTTCCTGCACAGTGTTTATTTTTTTATTAAAATTAATATTTAAAAAAAATCCATGCAACATATCACAAAATGCATATATTCCAGTTTAACAGTCTGTAGACTTAAAGCTTCATTTATTTTGCATTACAGCTGTCTCATTAGGGGGCATACTGATAAATATCTGGGCAACTTAATGAGAGTGATTCTAACAGAAATTTTCTGAAGACGACTGTGGGGTCCTATATGTAAGCATAATGCTCATGTCTGTGAAATGCATCACAATTACAAAGCTGTATCATAAAATCCTTTTCATGTCTAAATATGAGCCTCCCTTTAGGCAATGAATTCTCTCTGCACAGTCAGAGACATTTTAAACGCAAAATATGGCGACTGTAAGAATGGAAGGCCCGCATTGCAGGTAAAAGAGCCAATCACCTTTCTGATACGTGATGCCCATTAGCTGAACCAGCATGAAAAATATATATTTTTTGTTGCATGATTTGAGTTGAACAAGCACAATTTATGATACCACTGCTGTCAGATTTTGTTACTGATTTGAATTAGGTTATTTGAAAAAAAATTTGACCAAATGTTTGGTGATTTTGTTCTTTCCCTAGTCAAGTAAATAGGAGCTGTGACCTGACTTGCCTTAAAGGGACTTTGGCACAGTTACCTTCAAAATGAAAGAACACATGCACGGAACAACAGGGTTGAACATTAACATTATGTTCTTTATTATTTACACTGGTAAAAGAGCACATCTAAAAGAACTGGACTGGAACTGAACATACTGGTTACACCACCTCATATTGTGCTGTTTAAAATCTACATTAGCTTCAAGGAAGCAATTCTGTATGTCTGTTTGTACACTAACAGTCAAAAGGCTTCTACATTTTAGAATAATAGTACAATGGTAAAAAGAAGTATGGGAATTATGTAGTGATCAGGGATTACACGGTTTCACTGTTAACTGTGATAAAATTAACAGAACCCAAGAGCAGTGTTTATGTACATCAATGTGAAATCCAGAAACCGTGAATAGAAAACATAAACATGAACTATGGTCAGCCGTTGTGACTTGACATGGCTACATGGCATGACGTGGTAACATGGTATGGCAGGATCCTGACTTGGCCAAGGTATGCATAGATGCTGACTCATTGGCCGTGGCAGGCGTGAGCGCTGGCTCATAGAGCGGAGGTGGGCCTAGACCGTGGAGCGGAGGCGGGCCTGGATCGTGGAGCAAAGGCTTGCTTGTGACATGGCATGGAGCAGTCTGGGGCTTGGCTGAGACATGGCATGGAGCAGTCTGGGGCTTAGCTGAGACATGGCATGAAGCAGTCTGGGGCTTGGCTGAGACATGGCATGAAGCAGTCTGGGGCTTGGCTGAGACATGGCATGAAGCAGTCTGGGGCTTGGCTGAGACATGGCATGAAGCAGTCTGGGGCTTGGCTGAGACATGGCATGGAGCAGACTGAAGCTTGACTGTGACATGGTGTGAAGCAGACTGAGGCGTTATTGTGATGGGCTCAGGCGTTGTTGTGACATGGCATGGAGCAGGCTGAGAAGTGGCTGTGACATGGCATGGAGCTGACTCTGGCGTGGCTGTGACATGGCATGGAGCTGACTCTGGCGTGGCTGTGACATGGCATGGAGCTGACTCTGGCGTGGCTGTGACATGGCATGGAGCTGACTCTGGCTGAATCGTCGACCATGACGTGGGACGCTGGCTTGTCGACCATGACGTGGGATGCTGGCTCAGCAACCATGACGTGGGACGCTGGCTCGGCGACCATGACGTGGGACGCTGGCTCGGTGACCATGATGTGGGACCCTGGCTCGGTGACCATGACGTGGGACCCCGGCTCGTGGAATATGGCAGGCATGGGACCCGGCTCGTGGAACGTGGCAGGCTTTGTGGGAGTGCTGAGTCCCTCATCAGCCACTCTCACAGTGAAAGGTGAACCGTTTAGCAACAGGGCATAGTCCAGAAACTTAGCCAGAGTCCATTGGATTTTGCCTCCAGGCACCATGGAGCTGACCAGCTCATTTAGCCCAAAACTGAAAAAGTCTTTGAGGGCCACCTCATTAAATTTGACCCTGCAGGCCAGAGCGCAGAAGTCCTCTACATATTCCTCCAGGAGACGATTCCCCTGATGTAAACGAAGAAGCCGAATTGCTGGGTTAATTTTGCGGTCTGGTATTCTGTAACATCACTTGCAATGACAGGCAGACGATGATGATGAAGTGTAGAACCCAAGTGCAGTGTTTATTTACATCAACGTGAAATCCAGAAACCGTGAACAGAAAACATAAATGTAAACATGGACTGGACTGGACTGGACTGGACTACCAAACAATGTTACATAAACAATACCTGACAAGAGACAATGGCAAACATGAGGGCTTAAATACACAGACATCGGTAACAAGTAAACAAGACAACCAATCACAAGACTGAACTAACAAGACAATGAACCATGAACCAATGACATAAGACTGATAATGAGATAAGACAACGAACCAATGAAAACAAGACACATGAACATGGAGGGGAACAGGATATCACATGACCAGGAACACATAAGGAAACAGGAAATCACATGACATGAAACCACATGACCTGATCAGGAACTAAACTTAAAAATAAAAGACATGAAAACAAGAACAAAACACATAAATGTGACAGAAACTAGGGCTACACACAAACTCCAAAATATAACAGAGAAATTCGATCTATCTGAATCATGTCCACCAAAAAAAGCAACTTAAATCGGCTGTTTGGGAGCATTTGAATGACTAAGGGTTACAGAAGACGACAGATGTAAAACATGCAGACAGACATAATATAAAGGTACACATCCTAAAAATGGGACAGGATGTTCTACTAGTTGTCCAACATCGATTGAGTTTGTGAGTTTAATATTTTTATCTGTGGTGCTTTTAAAGGGATGAATTGAGAGTTGCAACTTTTTTTTTTAATGTTTAAGCGTTAAAGCTGACAGTACGCAGTGCATTTGTGTGTAGTTACTATCAGTGTGGAGAACTTTGAGAAGTTTTGTCTTAAATCATCCTCATTATTTAAAGCATTGCTTGTGTACAAATTCACCTTATAAATACATTTAAATTTGAGTCATTATCGGACTTCAAATTGCCTGCTATGAGCAATGTTATTTTTATGCATAATCCACAGGTTCATTTTTGAAATTGTGTTGGAGTCTGTTGCTGATTTTTTTATGCTTGGGTGTCTGAAAGACAATGGATTACTTTAATAAACTGTTGCAGAAAAAAAAAAAAACAGTTGGATGCCGTAAATTACATGTTGCACACCCACAACAATCATACAGTTCTGCACTTTTGGAGTCTCTTATTACAAACCTTCTATTTATTTGTTGTGTATTTATCAGTTTTTCTATTGTAGGGCTGCACTTAGCATCCATATATCCCTAAAGAATGCATCCACTAACACGTTCAGTTGTGATATTTATTTTTTGCCTCAGTGTTGTTGCATAAGAAAATCTTCAAATATTGTATTTTTCTTAGACAGTAATCTAACCTTCAAAAACTCACAGCGTGTCATCCCTAGTAGTGACCAAAAACAACAACAACAAAAGATGCTCAAATCTATCTTCTATGTAATCACACTTTGTGTAGATTGCAACTCTGCACACTCTGTTCATTCAATGTCTACTTCATGAGGTGCTTCATCCTGAGATGCTTTTTAAATGGAGTTCACTTAACTTCAGCACATTCACTATACACTACAACTCATTATTTTTTTATTTTTTTTATATATTTTAATATCATTTCAGTTTTGTAAAGAATCTCAAGTTGTACAAAGCCCCTTAAAGGACAGATGGAATTTATTTCAGAAATAGTTTTGCGTTGTCTTGCAATAGTTTGTGTTCCCTCACAATAAATGAAACATGGTTTTACTATAGTAATCTTATAGTAATCATGGTAAATTTTGTGGTTACTATGGTTTTACTAGAATTCCCACAGTTATTTGTAACCATAGAAAACACAAAATTAACCATATTTACTACAATATTAAAAAAGTAAAACCATGGTTCATTTTGTGAGTGATTTTTCGTAAGGGATGGATAAATGTATTAAGAGGGAACGCAAAAAAGAAAAAAAAAAAAAAACCTCCCTGTCCTCTAAGGAGCAGTGTACAATCTGTCTAAAAAACTAATTCCACGCATTGAAGCAAAAGCCTTGAGATTCGTCTTTGTTTTATTTATTTTTTAAATCCTAAAACGTTTATTTACAAGTTTAAATTAGATTTTGAATTCAAGATTTTTAGTGTGAGATCCTGAAGCTCACTGTATATTGATAATACATTCTCTGATGTCATGTCTTATCATCGTTTGCATTTTTGCTCATCAGGTGAATTTATCTACTTTTAACAATGTTCAGATATTTTTCCTGGAAAACAAGACAAAGATCATCTTTGAAAATGTTCCTCATCAACACTAGTGATGTCACAAGGCTGCTTTACATATGTGAAAGTAAAGACTGGAATCGACCCAGAGAGTGACTTTATATTCAATGTGCAAATGCAGTTTAACCTTGGATGCTTGTTAAACTCATTTTTACACAGAGGTTTTTGGCTCTCATGAAGAAAACTTCCATGACCACTCATGCATGGAAGAGCTCTGCTGGATCACCATGTCCAGAACCTTTTTCTGTTTTGGGAATTTCACTTCCAGCCCAAACATGCAATTAAATGCTAATGGCATACAGATGTGCTCTCCATGCCTGCAGCATCAGCTCAAACAGAGACAAGACAAACTAATGTCTTCTACATATTTCATGATGCAGGACATTGCTGAAATCACAGAACTGTCTTGAAGTTGTCTGGGTCCTATGCACGTTATTATGTGTGTACATGTGTAAATTAAAAAACACACATTAATAATAAGAGGTCCTTATTCAAATGAAAAAGAATGTCAATGAAGAAAGAAATTCATACAAGTTTGAAAGACTAATATGATCGTTTATTTTTGGTTTTCATTGTAAAACTAAATTCTAAAAAATACACGTTTTTTGGTCGATGTCGCTAGCAAAGGTAAGGTCATGGGTTTAATTCCCAGGGAACACTGTCAGTCTCTTTGGATAAAAGCCAAATGAATAACTGGACATTTTCAATGATGTGATCTTTTATTTCATCACACAACAGAACTACATTGAAGTAAATGTTGTTTCTTAATACTTCAAGCAGCGCAAACATACATTTGCTCTACTGATATTGTTAAAAAAGGAATTGAGTCAAAGTGAACATGTACAACATTACGTGGTAGTAACATGTATTTCCAAAGGCAGCTAAATTGCTGCATGGTAAAAAAAAAAAAAAAAAAAAGAGCTCTGTACAAAATGGAAGAGGATTTGATGTTGAAGCTGTGCACTTACCCTGTCCAACCTTCATGATAACCTTCATAGAGAGAGTTTTGCAGACGCCTCCCTCGCGATTCTCAAAGCCTTCCAAAGAGCCGTTTGACGTGGCTGTGGAACAGAAGATAAAATCAGCTGTGAGAGTGTGAACTGACTGAACATGAGAATTATGAGGTGTTCTTAAGAGCTTTCTTGACATTACAGCCACAGTTAATCTGTGAGTTTTTCACCAGGGTCCACACAGGTGTGAGGGCACAAATCTCTTTCATTAGTGTCACTGTATCAATGGCTGCTTATTAAAAGTTCTCTTTCTGCATGGCTTGTAATGAAGGGTTTGGTTTAGTCTTGAGGGTTCTCAGCTCTCTTTAACAGCAGTGAGGTGGGAATGAGCATGTTTATATGCTGTCATGTCCCACAAGGATGAAGTCATGGACAGTAAGGCACAAATGTGCAGGATTACCACAAGCGCTTGAGTATACCTGCAGTGCTAGAGTATTATTGTAGCCCAACACACACACCGCCTCCATCTGAAGCTGTCATGTGATTCCAGAGCAGTATTTATTCATATTATTGAATAGTTTCCACCTTTAAATGGTACAACTTCTTTTAACTGTCAGGAAAAATGTTGATGTCTAAAGCCCAACTATACTTCGGTTAGATGTGAACGCTAGGCTTCTGCGAACAGGACGCGTGATGCAAATTTCGTCATCAACAGAGTGCTATAGCACTGGACGCATGTGGCCCAATTTTTCTAACTGCGTGTACTATGAATGCGCAGTATGTGTCTGGAATAATTTGCACTAATTAGTGGGTCCACAATGTGGCAACCTCACAGTTGAGCCGTTGCTGAAGAAGATGTAATCGGCACTAAACAACAAGAGACGAAGCTGGAAACAACAACAGTGGATGTGCACATCAAGAACACGTGTGTGAGGAGGTCAGAAGATACCTGCATTAACTCAAATCTCAAGGAATATAAAGACATCTTTATGGGTCTAATCTCCTGAAGGTAAATGGTCCAGTATCTCTTAGCAGTCATAGAAGCAACACAAGATGATTTGGTTGCTTCAGAAAATATTCTTTTTTATTTTATTTTGATTTATTTTCTGGATACTATCGGTTAGGTTTAGGTGTTTGTTTAGGGCAGTGGTTCTCAAAGTGTTGGGCATGCCCCATGGGGGAGTGTGGAGGCATTGCAAGGGACACTGACCCATCCTCAAATCTCATTCACTTTCACACATTCAACAAAAATAGTGAAAATACACATTAGAACCAATGTGCACAATTTATTTTTCTCTGCCTTTAAACTTTAGCCTGGCACCACAGTGCATCCTGTGCAGGCAGCTCTTGACAGCCCAAAGCAATGATGTCAGGTGCGCTCATGTAAAAAAGGTTATTCTTGCGTGCGCGCCAGTTTCAGATGAGTGACGAGGTGAATTAACTCTTACATTTCTGTCTTTCCCTCACACAACACACTATATGACTTCAGAAGAATTGAGATCTAAGGCACGAGTGTTATGGACAACTTTAAGGTGCTTTGATATGTACTTTTGGAGCTTGGACAGCCACAAACACGATCCTCTCATCCCTCAGTCTTGTGTTTCACGGATGAAAAAGTCATACTGATTTTGAACGACGAGGGTGAGTAAATGATGGCGAAAAGGTCAGTTTTTATTAAAGTTTATCAGTATCATTAATCAGGTGTAAATTACCAGAGGTCCTAACTGCAACCGAAAGCATGTAGATGGCGCTGTCACGTGATACTTGTTACTTTTTTCAGCGCTGGCTAGGATGCAACAATCACAGTCAATTATTATTACTGGATGAGGATTTAAAAAAACTTTTATAGAGACTGCTGAAGCTTCTTCAATTTTACTGGTGAGTAAAATTGTCTCCAATGAGATATAAAACTTTCTTTTAGTTAAATGCGGATGAATGGAGGATTCGGTTTTTCTGAGGGGCCAAGCGCTCCCTGGAGTGAAGTGTAACTTTCCATTCAGTTTTCATTGTATTTTTAAATAAAACCATTTTTGTCGAATGAAGATGATAGAAAATATAGTTGTAATGTAGTTTTTCTTGTTTCAAAGAGGGGGGTGACCCAAAAAAATTGAGAACCACTGGTTTAGGGTAAAGTTTTGTGTGTACCTCTCATTTGATTTTGGATCACTATTGGTTAGGTTTTGGATAAAGTTTTAGGTTAGATAGGTACATTTTACCCATTAAAACATCCATAATATTCAACCTGGTCTGATTACGACACCATCACACTCACTTTTGGTCACCGCTGGATACTTCACTGGGAAACTGCAGCCAAATGTGTCATAAGGCACATAATTTTGTTTGGCAAAAATTTTGCCATGGTCACGGAATGTTCATGAGATCAAGCTGAGTGTTACACTTACAGTCTCCCCTACTGTTCATCTCTGATCTTTGGGGTTTTCCCCTCATCTTCTTGCTTCATCATGATATGCTTGACTTGACTTGTGCATCACGATTTCAAATTAACATAAGTTGCCATTTCAAAAGGTGGTCATCTAATGAGATGTAAAAGTGGATCAAAAGGATCCGTATCGCCCCAAAACAAAAGCCTGCGGTGAGATTCACACAGTATTCAGGTGGTCAGCTCAGTGTTTAGTCGTGGGCCGGCGCTATGACATAATCAGGCATAATCATTAGTCTCTGCTAGCCACCAGAACACACAAATTTTGCTTTCAAGCTCTAGCTTATAGAGAAACAAGAGCTTTGAAGATCATTAATAATGTCCTGGAATTTGATCTCCTCCTACAGAGTGTTGCATCTACGCTGTTTTCAAGCATCCTGCTGCACACACTGTCTTAAAAACGTAGCACTTGTAACGGGATGCTTGAAAACAGCGTAGATGCAACACTCTGTAGGAGGAGATCTAAAAGAAGACCTTTAAGAATGACAAGTGGAATGCGTGACTATATGCTTTTACAGAAATTGGCCAAATGTGTTGTCTTGATCAAGTTCCACGTTGTTTGTGACTATTAATTAGGTGACATTCTAGCCATAAGATTAGAGTCAGAGACACTGGTACAAATATGAATGGGAGAAATCATAATGCTAAGATAAAAAATAATAATGATAATAAACAAATTAATAACAGGAACAACCTTTTGTTTCAGTTGACAAACTCTCTCTCTCTTCAATCTCTTCAACTCTGAAGCATTTTTGGGCTCTCAAATTTAAAAGCTCACCATTCACACATACTGTCGACTTATTGCCAAAAATAAGTTGACAGTATAAGACTCCAATTATTCATAAACAATATTGTATGTGTTTACAATCTTATGATGAATAATATATATATATATATATATATTAATTTTGTTGTCTTAAATTTGTAAGATGGCAGCAAATTTATTCCACTAGATGTCAGCAAGTACTAAAACATTTTTTTTTCTTCTATCACCTTCCGTCACAAAATGCCGATCTGAAATGTAGGTGACACTATAATGCATTTTAGCCATCACAGATGTGCTCATCCATATACATTCAGTCTAATTTTCAGTTCATGCACCACCCCCATGTTTCATTGAATACCTCAGTCTCTGAGTGGACTAGAAGCTCAATCTAAGTGCCATTAGAATCAGAATCAGAATCAGTTACAAGGAATTAGTCTTGGTGACAGGAGCTTCCAGTGCACAACAATACAATACAGCAACAAGACAGAGATAATAATAAAATAAAATAAAAATAAAACAAATAAAACAATTTTTTTAAATAAAATAAAAATTGAATAGAAAATAAAGTATATATAGAATACACAATAAGACAATATATATATATATATATATATATACACATACTATATATATATATATATATATATATATATCTGTTATATACAGTGCAAGGGAATGTAATGGCAGAAGAGGTAGGATATGTTGGATAAATATAAAAAGACTAAACTGTGAATTGCACATAATTATTGCTCATTGGGGCAGTTTTAACTGTTCATGAGATGGATAGCCTGAGGGAAAAAGCTGTTCCTGTGCCTGAAGGTTCTGGTGCTCAGAGCTCTGAAGCGTCGGCCAGAAGGCAACAGTTCAGAAAGGTAGTGAGCAGGGTGAGTGGGGTCTAGAGTGATTTTTCCAGTCTTATTTCTCACTCTGGAAGTGTACAGTTCTTGAAGGGAGGGCATGGGGCAACCAATAATCCTCTCAGCAGTCCGAACTGTCCTTTGTAGACTTCTGATATCCGATTTTGTAGCTGAACCAAACCAGAGAGTTATTCAAGTGCAGAGGACAGACTCAATGACTGCTGAGTAGAACTGTATCAGCAGCGCCTGTGGGAAAGGAAGTACAACCTCTGCTGGGCCTTTTTCACAATGGCGTCAATGTGGGTCTCCCACTTCAGGTCCTGTGATATGGTAGTGCCCAGGAACCTGAACGACTCCACTGCTACCACAGTGCTGTTTAGAAAGGTGAGGGGGTCAGTGCTGGGGTGTTCCTCCTAAAGTCCACAATCATCTCCACCATTTTGAACATGTTCAGCTCCAGATGGTTTTGACTGCACCAGACAGCCAGCTGTTCAACCTCCCTTCTGTATGCGGACTCATCGTCATCTTGGATGAGGCCGATGACAGTGGTGTCATCTGCAAACTTCAGGAGCTTGACAGAGGGGTCCTTGGTGATGCAGTCATTTGTGTACAGGAAGAAGAGTAGTGGGGATAACACACATCCCTGGGGGGCACCAGTGCTGATCATACAGGTGTTGGAAGTGAATTTCCCCTGTCTCACAAGCTGCTGCCTGTCTGTCAGAAAGCTGGTAATCCACTGACAGATAGACGTGGGAACAGAGAGTTGGTATAATTTAGTCTGGAGAATAGCTGGGATGATGGTGTTGAAAGCTGAACTGAAGTCCACAAAAAGGATCCTTGCATATGTCCCCGGTCTATCCAGATATTGCAGGATATGACGCAATCCCATGTTGACTGCATCCTCCACAGACCTGTTTGCTCAATAAGCAAATTGAATGGGATCTAGAAAGGGTCCAGTGATGTCCTTCAGGTGGGCCAACACCAGTCTCTCAAATTATTTCATGACCACAGATGTCAGGGTGACGGGTCTGTAGTTATTAAGTTCTGTGATTTTTGGTTTCTTTGGGACAGGAATGATGATTGAGCATTTGAAGCAGCATGGGACTTCACACTGTTCCGGTGATCTATTGAAGATCAGTGTGAAGATCGGGGCCAGCTGGTTAGCACAGGATCTAAGACACATGGGTGAAACGGCATCTGGGCCCTGTGCTTTCCTTGTCTTTTGTTTTCGGAAGATTCAGCACACCTCTTCTTCACAGATCTTAAGTGCTGGTTGAGTATCAGGAGGGGGGGAGGAGGGGGGTTGCAGGAGGTGTTGGTGTTTGTGTGAAGTGAAGGTCAGAGTGGGTGTGAGGTTGGGCCTTTGAAATCTACAGTAGAACACATCCAAGTCATCAGCCAGTTGTTGGTTCCCTACAGTGTTGGGGGAAGGTCTCTTGAAGTTAGTAATGTCTTTCAGGCCTCTCCACACTGATGCAGGTTCAGAGTATTTACTTTTAGCCACTCTGATTTCCTTATTCAGTGTGTTCCTGGCCTGATTGTACAAGACTTTATCCCCACCTCTGTAAGCATCCTCTTTGGCCTGACAAAGCTGCCTGAGTTCTGCTGTAAACCATGGTTTGTCGTTGTTGTACATTAAATAAGTCCTAGTAGGAATACCTTCGGAGCTTGACTAGCATGTCTGCTCATCTCCCTTGCCTGCATCTCTTGAACAGCACAGCTGCGCCTCTGACTAAAATGTCTAGCAAAGTGTCCGAATAGTCAAAAACCGGGAAAAGATTGTCTGGTATATGCTGCTGAATGTTCAGCAGTTTGTCCCTGTAAAACTGATTGGAAAAAGATTACTAAACACAGGATAAACAAACAAAAACAACAAAAGAATTGGAGCACTCCACACAGAGGCGGCCATCCATGGCACCATCTTGATGTATGAAAGCTGAGATCCTCCCCTTTATGGTGATGTGTAACATTTTATCATTGTATTCACCAATATATTATTCCAATGATTTGTTTAGCATGCTTTTCCTGCGGGACCACATATTTAGTTCTGGACATCTAATATATAACATCAGATTATTCACACAAGCAAGCTCACAGACAAGTAAACAATGGCTAATTGTTTAGAGAACTTTCTAAGGTAAATGCAGATATACAGTTTTTAACCATTTGGGGCTTACAGCAGCAGTTATCAGAGCATAAAGAGACATTTTTATTTGATGTCTAACAAATATCATATTTCACTTCGTGATTCTTTTGAAAATATTTTAAACTGTGCATTAGGGTAACAACATAAACTGTAAAGTCATATTCCTGAGAGTGAGAGCTTTCATTTGATATATGATTTGTCTATTTAATTGCTATTTTATGTTTTTTAGATTCATATTATTATTTCTACCACATGACCACAAGGTGGAGCTTATCACTGATGTTTTAAGGCCTTATTTTGTCATTTTAAGTAACACAAATGCAGAAGTGATGGTTAGCTTTCATACGATACCACATATGCCTGACTTATGTAAACAGGGACTTGAGCATTTTAAGCTTAAACTTTTTTTCAATATAGTGCCCCCTTTTGGACCCGCCAGAGGTTAAGGTTCAGATTGGCTGATATTTCCTGTATTTACAGTGGTGAGATTGAATCATGGAAAAAATAGGGCTGAAGGAGAAGCACTCCACACTACCTGCATCTCCTCCAGTCCCAACACAAACACCTGGAGAGAGCTTTATTGTTCTTTGCCTGTCTTCTCTCATGTCCTGTGTTTAAACTGTCAGACTCTTTAAACTGCCTGAACGCTGATGAACACCCGGAAAGCTGCTTTAAATCTGGAAATCAGATACCAAAACAGGTCCGAGCACATAGAGAAGAGAACAAAGTGAACTATCAGAGCTGGAGGCGATACACCACAACGCTCATTATTTATTAATGCCCCCCATAATAAACAACACATGATTCATAGTACATTTATTCTGAGCGGTACACTTAGTAATATAATTATCCCAGACAATGGAGTCATCCAGAAATAAGTCATTCCCTCAGGAGACTCTCCATTCTCCCCTCCAGCTCATTAATGGGATATGCAAGGAAAGAAACATTCAAGCTGAACAATTTTACAGAGCAGATGACATCATATGGTGCCAAAAGGTTCTAAGAATGGGAAATACTCATGGACTCTTTTTTCACTCATAAATTTATAGCAACAGTAAGGCTATTTTAGGTTAGTTTTGTTAACATTAGCCTCAGTCTCAGATGTCATGCCCATTCAATGACTGTCTGGTGCACACAAAACTAGAAAAACTTTCTTCAACTGAAGAGCTCTAATTTAACAGGGGTGTATGCCAGGGGTATTCATTTAAAGTTCCAAGAGGTCTGGTCTCTACATTTCCGTCCCACCAAAGGTTCGGACAATAATAACTTGTTTCATAGCCATGCTGACTAATGACAATGGAATATAAATGTCCAAGATGTCAGCAATACTTAAAATAAGTAAAAGTACTATAAGAAAAAAAGATTATGAATCAAAAACTGTCAAAAAAGTCTCTTAATAACTGGGCAAGAATGAGGACATTGGGGGCCCAAAGACGGCCAAAATAGTGGACTTTGGGGGATCTTCCACTGTTTATATATACAGATATATATTCAAAGCAAAGAAAACGTAATTTCAAAGTTTTGGTTGAATTCTTGCCATCCATGCCAGAGATGACGTTAACTCTGATTAATTTCAACAAAATGTAAACAAAAATATCTTTGTTTATTATCAATAGGCTTGAAACATGTTGATTAATAAAGCTAATTTTAGACGGGAAATAATCGTTTCTTATCTAAAGGCACTCTGGAACATGACCAATTCCTCCTCTGCCTGCATCACCTTTGTCTATTGATGGACTAAACAGACATTCATCATTTAATTTCCAACAAAAGCCTTCATCAGCCAACTAACAAAGGACAATGCATCTATGTGAACTTCTGCAGATAATCCAGGATGGACTTCAGAGACATAAATCATTAATCTTACAGTTCATACAAAATATTTTTTTAAACACTGGACCTTAACACTTAGTTTACTCATTTTAAACCATGACTTGCACTGCACATAAATAACTAATATTAGCATTATATTAATGTTGTTTAGCCAGAGGGGAACTGACCCACACAGTGAGCCTGGTTTGTCCCAAGTTTATTTTTCTCCAATAACCAACATCTTATGGAGTTTTGTGTTCCTTACCCAGTCGCCTTTAGTTTGCTCACAGGAGTTCTAAATACAATTATTATTTAATTTATTTTATTTTTTTATACACAATTTACAATCAAATTTAATCAAACTACACAATAATCACTCTAACAAAAAAATGAAACTGTAATATCTATAAAGTCTTAATGCATGATTTTCTGTAAAGCTGCTTTGAAATGATGTGTGTTGTGAAAAGCGCTAAACAAATAAAAATGACTTGACTTGATTAATTGTCCTGACACAAACCTTGCTTAGCTGAGTCATGTCAGACCCATAAAGATTATTTCACTTTGCTTCATTTTCATTGAAGCAAAAGAGTGCAGTGTATTTTAGCGAAAGATGCCGGTATCCATCTATATTGCTGCTCACTGTATATTTCTGCATCGTTGTTAAAATAACAGAACCTGCAGCTCAACTATGTGGTGCCTCATGTCGCGGTGGAGAGAGGCAACGTGTGGAGCGCGAAAGGGCATTAATGAAGCACGTTCGGTGCTAGAGAAAAATATTCAAGGATATAGTGCTAAAAGATCAGTGCTATCTATGCCCCGGAGCGTTTGCGTTGTACACAGCTCCGTTGTTTTGTCGTGCTGCTAACCTAAAGTGTAGAAACGGTGAGATGGGGAAACCATTGTCATGATGTCTCATGGTCTGGATGAAACAATTCCAGGGTTCAGACCTGGAACACGGTCCACCAGTTGGGTGAATATAATACATCCCTGGAAGTACACAATTTGAAATCTGCCATCTTTGCACATGGGAATCATAGAAATCACCCGAGCTGTAAATGCCAAGTGGCTAACTGGACCATGAAAGCCAGCTAAACCTGACCCATTGCTGGTCACCGACTAGCATTACTAGCAAGAAGCAAATCATGTTTTTGTCAGATTTTGACATAAACTAAAGGCTATGAAAAATAAAGAACATTTACGGAGAAAGAAATGGTAAAAGACAACACAAACGGTTACACAAATGTTTTTTGGCTTTAAGTCTAGTTAATTTAACATCCATTAGTTTAGTTGCTGTCTCTATGAGAGGAAGAGACTCTAGACTGGGATGGGAGACCTCCTGGGGAAAACTAAGGTTGCTTCTGGAAGTGGTATTAGGGAGGCCAACAGGGGATGCCCACCCTGCGGTCTGTGTGGGTCCTAATGCCCCAGTATAGTGATGGGGACACTATACTGTAAAAAAGCACTGTCTTTCAGATGAGACGTTAAACAGAGGTTCTGTGGTCATTAAAAAACCCAGGGCACTTCTCGTAATTAGTAGGGGTATAACCTGGTATTGGTCCTGACCAAATTCCCCCCATTGGCCCTTGTCTATCATGGCCCCCTTAAAATCCCCATCCCTGAATTGGCAACATCACTCTCCTCTCCTCTCCACCAATAGCTAGTGTGTGGTGGGCATTCTGGTGCACTATGGCTGCTGTCGCATCATCCAGGTGGATGCTGCACGCTGGTGGTGGTTGAGGAGATCCCCCCTATACTATGTGAAGCGCTTTGAGTGCCTAGAAAAGCACTATATAAATGTAAGGAATTATTATTATTATTATAGACTCAACATCTCCAAATTATCAAAACAATTATGTTTTAATAAAAAGTAATCACAACTGTTTTATTGACAAGATGATAACTGGATGCCTGAATTGCACATACAACATGATGAGGTTGTATGACAAACATTGTGAGGTCATGTTACAATGAATCAAACTTCTGTTTGAAATGACCAAAGCTTCATCCAACGAAGAAAGACCTTCACACTGAGATCCTCTAGCTGACACTGATCTACTTTAACAGCATACTAACACTGTGCATGTTTCAATTATTCATGCTTTTCCATAAGTGTATGACTGTACATTGTGTTCATCTTTACTGCAGGACCGTCTAATGGAATTTCACTGTTGAACGCTGCTGACCGGCAAAATTCAGTTGCACTCTAAACCGTTAAACTTACCTTATGTCACCTCTTTTAATGTTACACTCTGTCTTTTATTGCATATTTCAAAATCCCTGACCTATGTGCATTCAAAACAAGGCTGATTTGCTTCATATCACTCTCTATACATTAGGGTTGTTCTGATGCCAAAATGTTGGCTTTGGTATGATACCAGCCCTGTTACCTCTGTATTGATACTAAATCAGTACTGTAATCAACTTATAAAAAGCCTCAGATTTTTGATGAAATTATACTGAAAATGACACGATTAAAAGAACTGCATAAAGTCTTACAGATTCAAATTATGTGTTTTCTGTTTTAATTTTTCTGAATTCCATGTTAAATGTTTAATTAAGTGTTATGATCAAATGGTGTTTAATCAAATTAATACATACAGTTTTAATCAAATAAAAAATTATATATATATTATTATTATTATTATTATTATTAAATTTTATTTTTTTTGGTAAACAGAGCTTCACAGTATTAATGAAAACTGAAAAAATCTGATTACCTGTGGCACAAGGCTGCTTGCGATTGTGATATTGCTTATAGATAATAATAATAATAAATATAGCTGCAAGCACCATGGGTCCATTTCCACCTGGTGGCTTTCGGAAAATAATGCAAGGTGGACACATGCATTTGGCATTTGACATTATTCTAAACAATTTTGAAGCAATTTTGGTAAATACAAGAGGATTATTTTAAAGTCTTTTGTAAGAGCCACACTTCCTGCTGCCAGGTGGTGGCACTATGACTATGTCCCAAAATAGTCACATCCATGTGTTTAGCCCCCAAGACTAAACATACATATCAATTTTGATGTAAATCACACATTGCACACAGAAGATAAAAAACACTTCCTGTTTCCCATTTTTGTCATTAATTTAATGCCTCACCATTGCAACACCGTTCAATATATCCAAAATCTGTTCATAATTTAGCATCTTCAATGTTTTGGCATAATGTTGTCTTAATGTGGTGGCGGTCTCATAAATCCCCTAGGAGGAGTATTTAAAAGTTCAGAGACTGCAATATTAAACAATTCCAAAATAGCTGACTTCCTGTTGGGCAGACTTAATGACTATAATTATGAAAGTTGTCCAGCTTGATGAGAACTATATATGTACCAAATTTGGTTGATGTAGGTGAAAATGGGGGTGCTACAGAGGCTGTCTTACACGCCCATTTTAAACCTGTTAACTGTCACTGGCCAACAGTTGGGCCGTTTGAGTGTGGCTAAAAGACAAATTATTTGTTTTATATCAAAAACTTCATCAATGTTCACATACTTGGTATCATATTAAAGCTTAAAACTCAACTTTCGGCTTCTGCAGTCTATTTTGCAATTAGAACATTACAGTGAAAAACATATTTTAAAATGTTAAAAGAGTGCATTTTTAAAACATGCAACATGTGAGTGACAGTAGGCTACTTATGTTTCATGTTCTCTGCTTATGATCCAGTACAATGACTGAAGAAAAACAGCATGCATTTCATTAGGCTCATTTGAGATGAGCAAGTTCTGCACAGAACCGATCACCGGTGATCACCGACAGCTGCATGCCGGTTAGAAATCTGTCCAACTTCATGATATCATGACCACGTATATCAAAAATATTCTATTCCCGCGAGAGTGAGGCAGCCGCAGTTGTAGCAGGCAGGCGGCGCAGTTGCTTTTTCCGAGTTGTGCGAACTGCAAGCACAATGGGAAATGATTGGCTGACAACACAGCTTAATGCTCATTGGCTTAAACAACCATGATGTTTTGTTCACTTTTAAAATGTTAGATTTTTTTGTCTATAATATCATGTTTTTATGTGTATAAATTATATGAGAATATTCCCAACATTCTGTATGGGACATGTGATTTGGGGATTAAATAGCAGTTACATTGAATGTTTTGTTCATCATATTTATTTTCACATAAAAGCAACAGAATTTAAATTACATCCACTTTAATAACAACAAAGCACTGAACGTGAATCACGCAACATCTGCCTTTGATCTCGTAGCGGCTGATCTATTATGTGAAGTGAGAACTGTCCGACTTGACAGTTCTTATTTCACTTCTCCCTAGACTGCACCAGCCTGCTCTCATCTACTTTTAAGGAGAGGCGTTTGGCTTCTCAAACAAGCCTAACATGAGGGTCCCCTGATGAAAATGGACTCAACCATTTGAGTCCATTTTAAATGGGGAAAAACCCAGACTGATTCTCTATTTTTATGTTATCATGTAATCTAAAATGTGTAATTTCAATAAAATATTGATACTAATACATTTTTATGCTATCAAAATCAACACTGTGTCCAAAATCATTCACTCATTCACTATTTCCTATATAGTGAATGGCAGTGAGTGCACTATATCTCAGCAGTTAGTGAACTAAATGAGTAAGTGAATTCGGACGCTGACGTATACACCCAGTGTCGGAGCTCTGGGGCTGTCACAGAAACAATGTCACATATGAACTTTTAAAATAATTGGGCCCGGTTGCATAAAGCACCTTAAGTGTAATTTTCCCTTAAGAACACCCTAAAGTTTCCCTTAAAATTAAAGCTGCAGAAAATAACCATTAAGTGTTATTTAAGGGGTTTATAAGTAAAACGTCATAATCCCTTTCAGTTTCCCTTAAAGTCTCCCTGAAGTGCCTTGACAAGCAAGGTTGGAGTTACTGTTTTAATGTATTTCCTACTGAAATAGGAAGTGGGGGTGGGACATGTCCAACTATTTGCCCCATTTTTAAAACTAGCCAATAGGTTTTGGTTTGTAGAGACACTTTGACACACGCCCCTTTCCATCATGCTGATCAAGCTAGAGAACTCTTACAGGGAAAACTTGAGAGGTAATATCGGTCAGCTTTTCCAAATATTTGAAAACTGAATGATGATCTAACTGTGTCAACATTACTACATAACCTGTCCACAAACGCACACAATAAATCGCAGTCTTTGTTTACAACAAGGCAGGAGCCACTGAGCAATACAGATGAATGAAAAACAAAGGAATACAATATAGTATATCTATGTTATGAATCACAATACACCAAGCATTATAATTAGAGAAAACTTACTAGAACTGTACATCCCAGGAAACCTACGGCTGCACACACACACACACACACACACACACACACACACACAAACACACACACAAAAAACTCCAGCCACTTGTCCTTTCATCTAGCTCCAGCGTTGGTGCATCCTGATCAGAAATGATCACCCCAGAATTATTGATATGAATTATTTACTTTGAAGACAATTACACTCCACTGTGAGAGCTTCAGAGAGTTGAAAGGTGATAACCAACAGTCAGAACTCACTTTTTAAGCGATTCTTATCAGAAAATCTGTTCAGAACAACACTATTTCATGGATTTTGCTCTCTTTAAAGTTCCCTGCGAAGGCTTGATCAGCACCAGTTAGAACACAGCCAGACGTTGTAAGGGTAGGGTGTGTTTTCATTCAAAAAAGCATTTGATTTGCTGAAAATCTCAAGTGTAGAATGAGTCATAAAAATGTTTGATTCGTATTGGTGGAAGAGAGAGACTGCAGATTTTAAATGCTTGTATCTTATGAAAATGAATTTTGTTAACATTTGGAAGTACACTAGCAAATAGATGACCTTAATTGTAATAGATATAGATGAAAAGCAGCAAAACTTTCATTTGGATTCAAGTGTTGCATAAAGCCTCTTAAGTGCCATTTTCAAAGTAAACCTTAGTGTTTCAAAAAACAAGATGACTTAGCTTATATAACCAACTGAAGAGTACAGGAGGTCAAGGCGATTTATTTCATGATATAAAAACTATTGCAGGAGTACATACTTGACCATCACATAATATGAGAAATCGCCAACAAGCTGGAGGGTGATCTAATAGGAACATACACAGAAATGTGCCTAGTATTTTCAGCTCTCTGCATCTTAATAAACTGTATAAATGGATGCATTAAAATCATGATGCAAGTTCATTTGCGATATATTGCGAATATGTATATAGGCTATATATCTTACAGTCTTATTGACGACCACTAATATTCTTAATTTAGGATGGCAATCAGTACTCTGCAGAGTTAAACAAGCAAATCAAATCAAATCAAATCACTTTTATTGTCACACAACCATATACATAAGTGCAATAGTGTGTGAAATTCTTGGGTGCAGTTCCGAGCAAGATAGTGTCATGACAGTGATGAGACATATACCAATTTACAATAAACATCAGATTTACACAACACAATTAAAAATCTAATATACACATAATTACACACAACACAATATACAAATAATAACATACAATGTACAGTATACAATACACACAACATAGAATACACATTATACAATAAAAATAGTATATATAGTATATATAAAATATAAAATATACAGTAGGTTGTATTGCACTGTATTGACATTCAGGCTGTCGGTTGATAGTAAGTTGCCAGTGCATTGTTAAGAGAGAACATAATTTATGACAGTCTGGTGTGAGATAAGATTAATAAAGTGCAGTGCTGATGTATTTGATTGTGAGAGATCAAGAGTTCAAAAGTCTGATTGCTTGGGGGAAAAAGCTGTCATGTAGTCGGCTGGTGCAGGTCCTGACGCTGCGATACCGCCTGCCTGATGGTAGCAGTGAGAACAGCCCATGGCTCGGGTGGCTGGAGTCTCTGATGATCCTCTGAGCTTTTTTCACACACCGCCTGGTATATATGTCCTGGAGGGAGTGAAGCTCACCTCCGATGATGTGTCTGTCAGTTCGCACCACCCTTTGCAGGGCTTTGCGGTTGTGGGCAGTGCTATTGCTGTACCAGGCGGAGATGCAGCCAGTCAGGATGCTCCCTACAGTGCAGGTGTAGAACCGTGTGAGGATGTGGTGGTTCATTCCAAACTTCCTCAGCCATCTCAGGAAGAAGAGGCACTGATGAGCCTTCTTCACAGCGGCCTCAGTGTGGACCGACCATGTGAGTTCCTCAGTGATGTGGACGCCCAGGAACTTGAAGCTGCTGAACCTCTCCACTGGTGCTCCATTGATGGTGATGGGGCTGTGTTCTCTTTCTCTTCTCCTGAAGTCCACCACAAGCTCCTTTGTCTTACTGACTTTGAGGGAGAGGTTGTGCTCCTGACACCAGTGTGTCAGAGTGTGCACCTCCTCTCTGTAGGCTGTTTCATCATTTTCAGTGATCAGACCTACCACCGTCGTATCATCAGCAAACTTAATGATGGCATTGGAGCTGTGTGTTGCCACACAGTCATGTGTGTACAGAGAATACAGGAGTGGGCTGAGAACACAGCCCTGCGGGGCTCCAGTGTTGAGGGTCAGTGATGAGGAGATGTTGCTGCCCATTCTAATCACCTGGCGTCTGCTTGACAGGAAGTCCAGGATCCAGCTGCACAGTGAGCTGTTTAAGCCCAGATCCCGGAGTTTCACATAAAGCTTGGAGGGCACTATGGTGTTGAATGCTGAGCTGTAGTCTACAAACAACATTCTCACATAAGTGTTCTTTTTTCCAGGTGGGAGAGAGCAGTGTGTATTGTGGATGCAATGGCATCATCAGTGGAGCGGTTGTTGCGGTAAGCAAACTGCAATGGGTCCAGTGATGGAGGCAGCACAGAGCAGATGTAATCTCTGATTAGTTTCTCAAAGCATTTGCTGATGATGGGGGTCAGAGCAACAGGATGCCAGTCATTTAGGCAAGTGATTTTGGATTGCTTTGGAACAGGCACAATGGTGGATGTTTTAAAGCATGTGGGGACCACAGACAAGGAGAGGGAAAGGTTGAAAATGTCCGTAAAAACACCAGCCAGTTGGTTCGCACATGCTCTGATGACGCGGCCCGGAATGCCGTCTGGACCCGCGGCTTTGCAAATATTCACCCGTCGGAAGGATCAGGTTACATCCACTACAGAGACAGAAAATGAACTAACCTCTGTAGCGAGGGCGGTGTTATTTCCCTCGAAACGAGCATAAAAAGTATTTAGCTCATCCGGGAGAGAGGCAGCGGTGTTCATGGCTGAGTTTTTATTCCCTTTAAAGTCCATGATGATGTTAATTCCCTGCCACATGCTTCTAGAGTTGGTGGTGTTGAACTGTCCTTCAATCTTGTTCCTGTACTGACGTTTTGCTGTTCTGTTGTTTTTCGGAGGGCATAATTGGCTTGTTTATGCTCTTCCACATTCCCGGAATTAAAAGTGGAGGTCCGTGCATCAAGTGCCGCACGAACGTTGATATTAATCCAAGGTTTCTGGTTCGGGTAGATCCGTATTGTTCTGGTCGGAACAACATCCTCTACGCACTTTCTGATGAAACACGTTATGCTATCAGCGTAAAGCTCGATATCGTCATCAGAGGCAGACCGGAACATCTCCCAGTTCGCGTGATCAAAACAGTCTTGTAGCGTAGAGTCTGATTGGTCCGACCAGCACTGGATCGTTCTGAGGGTGGGTGCTTCCTGTTTCAGTTTCTGCCTGTAAGCGGGCAGAAGCAGAATGGAAGAGTGGTCCAATTTGCCAAATGGTAGGCGGGGGAGGGATTTGTAGCCATCCCGGAAGGGAGAGTAGCAATGGTCCAAAACCCGGTCCCTCGTGTGTTAAAACTAATGCATTGGTTGTATTTTGGTGTGACTGATTTGAGATTGGTTTTGTTAAAGTCCCCGGTCACAATAAACGTGGCCTCAGGGTGCGTGGTTTCCTGCTTGCTTATAATCCCGTACAGTTCCTTGAGTGCCCAGTCTGTGTCGGCTTGTGGCGGGATGTACACAGCAGTGATAATAACCATTGTGAATTCCCTCAGTAGCCAGAATGGTCGACACAGATGCATGAGAAATTCCAGATCAGGAGAGCAGAAAGACTTGATAGAATGTACGTTCATCTGATCACACCAGGATTTGTTGATCATAAAACATACACCACCACCTCTGCTTTTACGTGAGAGGTCTTTCGCTCTGTCTGCTCGGTGCACAGAGATCCCCGGGGGTTCAATGGCTGAATCTGGAATCTCAGCAGACATCCAAGTATCCGTAAGGCAGATAATGCAGCAGTCCCTCGTCTCTCGTTGGAAAGAGATCCGCGCTCTCAGCTCGCAGAGCTTGTTGTCCAGAGACTGAACATTTGCCAGTAGAATACTGGGTAGCGGGGGTTGATTTGCACGATGTCTTACTCTGATGAGAACGCCAGCTCTGTTTCCCCTTTTCCTTTTGCGTTTCCGCGGCCGGGCAGCCCAGACAAAGGGCTCCGCTGGTGTGTTTGTAAACAGCGGGTCGGCATTTAGGAATTTGAAGTCCGGTTTACGGTGTGTATTTGCTGAACCAATGTCCAAAAGTGTTTGTCTGTCATAGACAATAAGGTAGACAACATTCATGACAAAAAAACATAAGAATTGTAAACAAAACAAACAAAAAACTACAATGTTGTGTCGGAGCTCGCAATGCAGCAGCCATACTCGGCACCATCTTGAGTCTATTTTGCCAATAATCTCATTTCTAATCTCATTTTGAGCATCTTAACATCTTGCACCACCATCCACCCCTTATCTGACATAGTCATTAAAATTCAAAGGTGTCTTTCTCAAGAGGGCTCTTACCAGCTGTAAAAGCAGAATCCTTCATTAATTGGTCTGCATGCAAAACTCAGGATGTTTTTTTACTTACACAGGAAAGATCTGAACTCAAAAAAGTGTTTGAATCTATTAATTTCCAGGATTGTACATCATACAAATGGAAATCCACCCGTGTTTCCTCCAGAAATTAGTTTTCTAATTCTAAACCTTTATGCAACGACTGTGATTGGTGCAGCCTGAAAATTGCTGCGAAAAGGAACAGTTGTCACGTAACAATGCTCCCCTCATGCATTTATTCACCACTTCAGAAGAGGTCAGACAATAATTTACATATTAAGAATGATAGTGAAAAGGTTAGTAGTAAAAACACAGCATAAATTTAAAGTATTTTCTATGTTGTAAAACTGCCCAAATGTTGGTCGGGACATTTCTGATCTTGTGAAATTAAATAGGGACATATTGTATCCATGGTAAGAGTAGAATTTTATTACAGTAAAACCTTGCTCACTGTAGTGAATCCCTTAATGGTTTCCCTTAGCTAAGAGAAGTGTCTAAAGGCCATGACACACCAAACTGACGTCAAAGAACTAGCGCCGACTAAAGCAGACTGTGGGGTCAGCTCATGTCGCCTGCATCTGGGTCAAAAAGTTGCTCTTGAACACACTGCAAAGATGACACCCGACGGTCAATTAGCATGTCCATTCTGCGCCTGCATGAGAGGAAATAACTTTCTGTACCAGCAGGTGGCAGTAGTCTGTATTCATTACTCAAAACGGGAAACTGGAAGAGCTAGTGACTGCTGGGATACAAAACATAAACAAAGCAACGCTTGCTTACCATTTTCACACAAATATCGCTCACCACAGACGGATTCATAATATATACGGATTTGTAATGTCTGATAAGTTGCAAATAGCACTAGCATTGTCAGCCCTTGGTCTTTTGCTTGAGGAAGAAGAAAGGAAGAATACGGAGAAACCGCACTAAATGGGTGAAATCGTGGATACTCCAGAGACAGGCTCAAGGGGCTTTCCCGAACCTGTGTCAAGAGCTGGAGTTAACTGAAACCTCCGATTTTAAAAATTTTGCTCGGCTTTTTCCTGTTCAGTTCCATGATTATCAGTCCAATCATCTAGAGGCAAAATATGAACTACCAGGATTGTATCTCCAACAGGTAGGCAAGCTAAAGGTTTTTCTTTGTTTAACATTACAACACTTTTTCAGTTGTGTATATTGGGCTTTTTAAGCTTTGAAAAGTGCTAAGATTCTGAAGAAAGTGCTTGAACTTGCTTGAAGTTTTGGTTATTTAGGATGGCAAGTCTACTTAAAAAAAGAGACGATGTATAAAACATAATTCTGGTTGTTTATAGCACAATAGCATTAATAATTAATAACAATAATCTAATTTAATGTAATGAAGAAGTGCAATAATCAGTATACTGTGTATATTGTATGTATATCGATATGTAATTTACCACAGTTGTAAGGTGCTTGCAAATGCATGAAAAGTGTTTGATTTGACTCTGGAAAAGATGTAGGAAGTTAGGAACCCTGCAGTATTGAAAATGGAGTTTTGTGAAAGCTTCAAGAGCTTTTCTTACCAGTTCCAAGTGGGAATGTCAACAATTTGGCAATTCGTTCCTGAAACCTGTGCAGCAATCTACCAGGTCTTAAAAGAGAAATACCTGAAGGTATGCATGTTATATCTGTTTTATTTTTCCTTATACTTTGATGTTTATAGTACAGTTTGTACACATTCAGACAGTGAAACATGGTCAAATGACTACCAGTTATCAAGGGTCTGACATATGAAACTAATTTTTGTTTTAAATTTTATTTTCATGTTTTTCAGTGCCCAGACACAGTGGAAGAGTGGCAGCAAGTAGCCAATGGGTTCCAGGCTCAGTGGAACTTCCCAAACTGCCTGGGTGCTCTGGATGGGAAACACGTCAACATTCGCCACACACCAGGAACTGGATCAACATTCTACAACTACAAGCATAAATTTTCCATAGTTCTAATGGCACTGGTCGACAGCAATTACAGATTCCTGTATGCAGATGTGGGTTGCAATGGGCGGATGTCAGATGGTGGAGTCTTTGGTGGATGCTCACTGCAGGATGCCCTGGAGAACAAAACATCAAACATCCCTGCCCCTGCACCACTTCCTGAATCTGACCTGCTGGCTCCTTATCTGTACAGCAAAGCATCTTAAATGACAGGCTTTCGCGAGCTCAGAGGGTGGTAGAAATGCATTTGGCATCCTAGCAAACCATTTGAGTCTTTCTAACTACCATTAATATTCAAAACACTGCCAAAGTGGAGGACATTATTTTGGCTTGCTGTGTTCTGCACAACTTTCTGCGTAAAGAGTGCTGCGAACTATACATGGTGGGAATCAACCAGGAAGGACCAGATCATGACACTGTCCCAGGAAGATGGAGACAAGACCCTGCCCTACAGCAGGCCTCCATGCCACACACAACCAACAGTACAACACAAGCCAAACAGCTCAGGGATGAACTATGCCAGCACTTTAATTCAGACATTGCAGTGCAGTGCCCTTTCAGTGGGGCAAAATATAGCACATTTATGTGCTATATTTTGCAAAGTATAGGAAAAGTATTATGCAAAGTATAGGAAAAGTATGAATATAGTACACTGACAAACTTGTTTGTTCCCAGTACTTGGCCTTGGTTTCAGTTTTATGACTAGGTCTGAAATTGCAAAATAAAGTTTTGAATTTTCCATCATACTGTTTTGTGATCCTTTTTGAAAAAGAAATGTGAGTGCAATTATCTTTTACCCAAAGTCAAATCATTTTATTTTCCAATGTGCAGTACAATGGGCAATAAAATTCTTATAAGGCAAAGATATAAAAATACAAAAAAATAAAATAAATAGTAGATACTTAAAATACAAAATATAATTGTGCAGGAAATATTATATAAAATACAAGTGTGCATGAAATATTTACAATACAATTTACAATATGCACATCTTTTTACATTTTTTTTGCCATAAAACATTACAGGAGTGTAAACTGTCCATCAGAGGCTTCTAATGCATGGTTCTGGCCCACTGAATACTTGAAAATGCAGTTGTCAACCTCGTGTTGGAAATGTGGCAGTAAATGTGGGGACAACTTCTGCATTCTATGCTCAAGGTTTTTGCAATAGGCACAGATGGCATCATTGGTGTTTTCCTGTGATGCAAACTTTTCCAGGGTTTTACCAATGGTGCGCATCAAGTCTGTGGACTCCTCACTGGAGGATTCGTCCAGCATCTTCCTGCTGCGCTTCCCCTGAGGCCTTGGAGTAGTTGACTGTCTGAAGGTGCTTGGCAAAGGCTCCTCTCTTAGTGCTGTGGACTCTGCTCCACAGATGGTGGATTCAGATAGGGGAATACTGGGCCGTGGCTCAGCCTCAAAGAAGCTGGACTCTTCATGGGTGCTGGTCCAGGTGTCAGTGTTGTTGCCATCTGAGGGTGAACTGAGGGAGACTCCAGCCACCCGAGCCATGGGCTGTTCTCACTGCTACCATCAGGTAGGCGGTATCGCAGCATCAGGACCCGCACCAGCCGACTCCATGATAGCTTCTTCCCCCAAGCAATCAGACTTCTGAACTCTTGATTTCCCACGATCAAATACATCAGCACTGCACTTTATTACCCTTACTCTTATATCTCACACTGGACTGTCATAAATTATATTATATTTTCTCTTAACAACTGACTATCAGCCGACAGCTTGAATGTCAATACAGTACAATACTGTACATTCTATATATACTTTTTTATATATTTTTATTTTTTATTTTTATTGAATAATGTGTATCTATATAGTGCGTATTGTATACTGTACAGTGTATGTTATTATTTGTATATTGTTGAGTGTAATTATGTGTACATCAGATGTTTAAATTGTGCTGTGTTAATTTGATGTTATTGTAAATTGGTATATGTCTCATCACTGTCACGACTGCTATGTTGATCGGAACTGCACCCAAGAATTTCACACACCATTGCACTTGTGTATATGGCTGTGTGACAATAAAGTGATTTGATTTGATTTGATTTGATTTGATTTGAATAGGAATCACTATCAGCCGAATGTTCCTTAAAAAAATAAATTCACCATGAGTAGGATGTATTACCATAGATTCTTACAACTGTTCACCAAACATTCATAACAATAACAGGGCAATAAGCCTGGCTTATTTTGGTACACAAAAAATGCCCAAACAAATGGTATTTACCATGCACTATCGAAAAATAACACAAACAAGTTTATGCTAAAGACCTCAGTGGCCAAAAAGGAAATCTGACCTGATATGTAAAGTCGTACAGAGCTGGCCTCTCCTGAATCATACTGATTATTTCGTCTTCACTTGCCTCGTTCCAGACAGCCATGTCGTTTGAAAATATTTGCGTATTGGAATGAGAAATGTGAAGAAATGAGAAGAGCGTTCTATGTGTTCCCTCTTGACATCATTGTCTGCTTACTTCGTCACTTCCGTTTTTGTTCTTGTGCACTGCTTAACAGCCAATCAGAATGATCTGACTCACCGATGAGCTCCGCCGCTGATTCAACATGCTCAATCGGCCCAAAAAAAGCAGACGGGGACCGACTGATCAGCCCCCATTACCAAACATAGAGCTGAATTTTCATCAAAATTTTACAATGCAAACAGTAGATATCAGGAACTTCCTGTTTCACATTTTTGCCCTTCATTTATTGCCTCGCCATGGCAACACCATTCAATATAGAACAAAAATCTGTTCGCAATTTAGCATCTTCAATGTCTTGGCATAAGGTTGCCTAAATTTGGTGACAGTCACATGAATCCCCTAAGAGTAGTATTCAACAGTTCAGGGCCTGCAATTAAAAAAAAAATGCACATTCAATCCAAAATGGCCATATTCCTGTTGGGCGGAGCTAATGACTGTGTGACACCACGTCAGAGTTCATGTGTGGAAATGAGGAGACGGGGAGCAGTGACATGCTTCAAGTAGGCTTTTATTTCCTTTGCCTCTGTGCACAGCGTATGCACTCTTTCTGTGCTTTTACTCAGTCCAATAACACTTTCAAAATAAACATAAATTTCTCCACAACACTCAGTAGAATAAACACTCAATATCAACAGACGCCAATGTTGTACACTCAAGTCCTTCCCTATCTGTCACTCACTCGACATTGTGTTGATGTAGTGACACTAGGGGTCACTTTTGGGAGCCCGAGACACCTCTGGTCTTTGATAAAAGGCCAATGAAAATTGGCGAGTGGTATTTGCATGCTGCTCCCCTGGACATACGGGTATAAAAGGAGCTGGTATGCAACCACTCATTCAGATTTTCTCTTCGGAGCCGAACGGTCGATGTCTACTGAGCTGACTGTTTCATTCACCTCTGCTGGATCTGACGGTGCATTTCAGTGGCTTCTCCCTCCTCTGCACTGGTGCACTGCAGAGAACGCCCCTGGGTGCTTTGGCAGAAAAAAGAGAGTATATTTTCCTGAAAGAGTATATTTCTCTAAAAGAGCGGCACACACGGAACGTCTTTTTAAAGACGCGTCTTTTTAAAGATGCCTTTCCGATTGTTTGTTATTCCTGGTTGCGGTCGTTACCTCTCAACTTCAGACGGTCATGATCACTGTCTTTCGTGTCTGGGCGCAACCCATAAGGAGGCAGCGTTCGTGGATGGTTCATGTTCTCACTGCGAGAACAAGACCATGGCAGCGTTGCGGTCGCGGATCACACGCAGAGCTTTAGGATCTCTGAGCAGCTCTTTGTCTGCTTTGGTGCACAGTTGAAAGGAAGTGCTGTCTCCAAGCAGAGGATCGCCCACTGGCTCATTGACGCAATAGCTATGGCATATCACGCCCAGGACGTGCCGCCCCCGGTAGGGCTAAGAGCCCATTCTACCAGGGGTGTAGCAGCCTCCTGGGCCCTGGCCAGGGGTGCCTCTCTAACAGACATTTGCAGAGCAGCAGGCTGGGCAACACCTAACACCTTTGCGAGGTTCTACAACCTTCGGGTGGAACCGGTTTTGTCTCGGGTAGTGGCATGCAATACAAGCGGATAAGCCTGGGATAGCTGGCCGGGTGTACCGCTTGCACATAGCGCCTTTCACCTCCTCTGAGCTGAAGACATGCACCATTAATTCCCAGTAGTGTTCACAAACTATGTTCCCTGGTTGACTTCCTCTGAGCCCTGTGGCAGTCGAGTTTTCAGAGAGACTCGCTGCCAGCCCAGTACACGTGCTAACTAATAGCCCTGTTCTGGGATAGGTGCTCCGAATGTGGCGGTTCCCTGTGAGGTAACCCCATGCGATGTATATCTTCTGCTAATTCGTTTCCCTGTTGGCAAACTGTGTCTTCCTTGGGCAGAGCCCCCTCTGCCACAGTCTCCATGTTTGTAGTAACTCCTCCTCCGTTGGGTAGGATATACCATGAGACATCTCCACATGGTCGACCATGTGATGTATTTTCCACTTAAATATCCCCCCCTCTCTGGGCGAGGTGTGGTCTCCGCAGTGTCCTCCCCTTGGGAGGGACACCCCCCGACTAGACCTGGCGGCCCAGTCGGATAATTTCCCTTGTTTTTTAGGGAGTGGAAAAAGAGAAGGGGAAAAGAGGCCACGATTGGGCTAGCCTGTCTCTATCTTTTGGGTAGTCAACTTGTCCCCAAAGGGCCGTTTGACACTCATAACTATGTTGGGGGAGGTTACGTGTCAGCCTGGTGTGCTGGCTACAAGGCACAGTTGTCTGCCTGTCACACACCGCCAGTTCACGTAACACAGTTCAGCCAGTTGCGGCATTTTGTATAAAGACCCCTACTGTCACTACATTGAACAACGTCGAGTGAGTGACAGATAGGGAACGTCCTGGTTACTTGCGTAACCTCCGCTCCCTGTTGGAGGGAACAAGACATTGTGTCCCTCCTGCCACAATGCTGCACTACCCGCTGAAATGGCCGGACCTTGTCTCGGCTCCTCAGCATAAAACCTGAATGAGTGGTTGCATACCAGCTCCTATTATACCTGTATGTCCAGGGGAGTGGCATGCAAATACCACTCACAATTTTCATTGGCCTTTTATCAAAGACCAGAGGTGTCTCTGGACCCACTCGGCCATCCCACGGGGCAGCTGGGTGATGAACAATGCCACCTTTCCCACAATGGCCTGGGCACCGTGGGATTCTCCCTCCAGCAACCATTTCCGGCAGGCGTCCCGGAGCTGCTGTGCGAAGGCGAATGGGTGGCCGTTGTTTGTCCAGCTTCAGGACACGGAAGTGCTGTC
Source organism: Myxocyprinus asiaticus (assembly GCF_019703515.2). Taxonomy (NCBI): domain Eukaryota; kingdom Metazoa; phylum Chordata; class Actinopteri; order Cypriniformes; family Catostomidae; genus Myxocyprinus; species Myxocyprinus asiaticus. The sequence continues at coordinate 47,115,739 of NC_059365.1, forward strand.
GGCTCTGTCCGGGGGTCCAGCCAACCCGCTGCAGAATGGCTCTCTTCAAGTCAGCGTAGATGAGGAGGTTAGCTGTGGGGAGTTGTTGGGCCACAAACTGTGCTTCCCCGGAGAGTAATGGCAACAGTCGAGCCGCCCACTGTTCAGGCGGCCATTCCCACACCTCGGCCGTCTTCTCAAAAAGATTGAGGTAGTCTTCTGGATCATCAGCCAGCCCCATTTTCACAAGGGTGACTGGCTGGACAGTCAAGGTGGGTTCCGGGGCCACCGCATCAACCCCCTCTTGCCTGGTCAGGCTCCGGAATGCCTGTTGGTCCTCTGCTTGTGCCTGGAGCAGGAGTTGAAAACACTGCTCCTGCTCCAGCCACAGCTCAACAAGGGCCTGATCACCACAGACTGTAATTTTGAAAGTTGTCTGGCTTGAGAGAATAATATATGTAGCAAGTTTGGTGACCGTAGAAGAACCTTCTACATTCTTCTCCACCCCTGGATCTGAAGAATAAAGCAGAGACACGTCTTTTCCCTGACGACCGTAAGACACAGGATCAGCCAGACTGTTTCTCCTGACCGTTCAATGCCACAGGAATTCTAACGGACAACCCTACTGAAATCACACAGGATTTCCCAAGTAAGGCTTGATATCTGGGCAAATTTAGTTTAGAAACTGTGATTTTCTTGCGCAACTAAATCTTATATTTGATTCTAAATGCTGATGTTCTGAGTATATTTTGTATGTTGAACTCTGTTTTGAGTTGGGAGATTTTCATTTTTGGGTGAAGTTTGTTTTGTTGAGTGATCTGAACTAGTAATTCAGTCCCGCTGTTACGAGCGGTTACCCTCAATTAAATTGCATGCACCTTTTTGCTCTCTCTGTCTCTCCCTCATTCTCTCTCTCTCTCACTGATATTCACTCTCTCTCACTGATATTCACGGCGCAGCAGTTTATGTCCGACTCAGGCTGGTGTACCAAATTCTCCCGCCTATTTCGTCAGTTCCTTTGTGTTTCCGCTCATTTCCACCCTCATGTGGTATCAGCTCCATTTTGGATCTAATCCTCCATTTTGGATCTAGTCCTCCATTTTGGATCGAGTCCTCCATTTTGAATCTAATCCTCCATTTTGGTTCCTTTGTTAGTGCATCTAGACACACACACACACACACACACACACTAGCATATAGCTCCACTGTTAGTTTAGGATTTCCTTGTTATGTTCATTACTGCTTGATTATAATAAATCTTGTTATATTATAATAAGAAGTACTCCTGGTTGTTTTTTTGCTTGAATATTGTGTTGAAGCCAGCCTCTGCCACGTCAAGAACTCCCATGTTACCTCAGCGTACTATTATTTTATTGGTGTTAGAAACAAACTGTAATTAGATTACTATTAGATTTGTATGGCAATAATTTAACTAGTTCCTCCCCTTTTTGATTATTTTGATTTATAATTCAAATACTCAACCCTCAGGGTAGATTTTTTTTTTTTGAGACTCGATCAGTAACTTGCTATCATTTTTCTCTTGTCAAAGAGTAGTGCCCCGAGGATAGAATTTAATGAGTTAAATTCTATTACTTAATTTAAATATGAATTAATAATGAATAAATATTAATTATTAATTATTTCTGATAGTAAAACTGATCTAAACAAACCGTAGCACCTACATAATCACTGGTGCCCCGTGTGAGGTGTGATAATTGTTGGCTTCCTCCAATATTCTTGCAAATAACTTCTAAATATTTTAGATTAGCCAAAGGTTTCCCCTCTTGGCTTCCTTTTCCCCAGGAAGTTCAAACTGCTAAGCCATAAGGCCGGTTGTGGTTGTGAATTATTGCAAGTGTTGTGTTAGTGGTTTCTAGTTTGGTACTAATTCATTACTCCTTCAATTTGTTTGTGTGTGAGAGATTCAGTCACTAGATACTAACAAAGTAGTCTGACGTACTGATAGTCATACTGTGATTGTTAACACCTAATTAGCAGCCCAAGGAACAGTTAATAATACAAAGCAGTTGTTCACAAGTGACAGGTAAGTGGTCCCCCCGTGCATTATTTTCTTGGGATAATGACTGGTGCATCAGTGTTTCCCACAAGGCAACGGGTGTCATCAGTCGCCACCCTCAAAACTCAGCTAAGGTTTCAGAATTGTTAACTCGTAAAGATTCCTATAGGGTCCACTGGACATCACCCTCTCACCTGTCTAACCAGGGAGATATGAGTTGCCAGTCCCCATCAGCATCCGGAGCAGAAGCTCCCAGGTCAGGTGAGGAAACCTCACTGTCCAACTGGATCACTGACCTCCTCCTTGTCTCTAGAGAAGAAAGGGAGGAGCTTAACAGCTACACACAATCTCAGTGTGATGCTGAAATAGCTGCTGTGGTGGATAATGCACACAATCCTCAAGGGAAGGTAACCACTATCCAGGAAGTAGTTGGTAGGCTGTTTCTACTCTATCACCACAAGGCCCAGTTACAGACAGCAACACTCAAGGGTGAGGTAAAGACACTTACAGCCCATTATATTCAGCTTGATGCAAGCAATGAAATGCCTCAACCTAGAGTAAGCAGCAAAGCGGCAGCCCTAAAGCGCTTGCCCAACCACCCACAAGGGGGTTGGAGGAACCAAGGAATGACCACAAGGGTCCCTCCCAGGGTCAGAAAAAACCTTAAAAACAGAATCCCTTTCCAAAGAAAAGGAATGTTGGGTTTGTAAAAAAAACACAGACATTGGAATAGAAACAAAGGGAATCATTCGGAACCTTACGGAAAGAGTGATCTGAAGCGGGAGCTCAGCCTCGTCTGGAAAAGCCTAGAGGACGTGACAAAGCACATTGAAGGACCAGACGATGGCCACAAGGAACCTGATGGTGACAATCCATCAGCATGACTAGGCCATACACTTCCCCCCTCTTCCCCCAGAGTCTACTTTGTAGGCTGGGGGAAGAACACATGGGAGACCCAGACGCTCCCAGTGGCAGTCATGCCCAATACCCATGCTCCGCTCCTTCAATTCTTGGGAGACCTTGTCCACAAGGGTAATGCCAGATGCATATACACCTCAGTGATGGTAGGGGGGTGTATAGACATCCATGCGTTACTGGACACTGGGTCTGAAATCAGTCTAATATGACTTTCGTAGAAGTCGCCAGACTCTCTCTTGGTAAACCACTGCAGACAGAGCCCTGTGACGTGAGCCTTGTCAGCTACACACAAAAAAGGGCCCCTCATCACAAAATGCGCTTGCCTTGATATCACCTTCCAGGAGATGACCCTCAACCATCTCATCTACATCTGTGCTTTTGACACAAAACAACTTCTTATCGGCCATGACCTGCTGGACCGACTGGCCCTGCTGATCGACTGCCTTCGCGGGCACATGTCAGCCCAGGTCGCAACCCCGAATCCAGTCCATCTAGCCCACAGCCGTCATGCTTCAGATGACCAAGTCACTTATATCCAAGAGTCAAGAGAGCCCACTTGTGACATTGTTCTTAAGTCAGCGCATTGTCATCACCCAGACATCCAGACTAATCTTGGCTCTGAGCCTCTTGAGTCATCTGTGACTCCACCAACACCGCAGCTTGGCGGACCCGTGAGCACCCACGAGTGATTCCTTTGCTCACTACAAAACTCAAACCCAGCTTTGTACAGCCCCGGCATAGCTGATGTGCTTGTCGCACTCTGGTCTGAAAAGTCCGCCGTTAGTCAAGCTTTGTATGACAAGCTGTGTCAGAACAGCTCCTCTCTGTCCTTCGTGCACAAAAGTCACCGCCTTCTTTCTGCAGAGTCACCGCAGAGGTCCATCAAGGCTATTGGGATATGTGCTCTTTCCATTCAAATTGGAAAGAGGTTTATACACTTCATGAGTGTGATTCCCCAACTTGACCCCTCACTCCTCGTGGGGTCCGATATCCTTGTTAGGTTAGGTGCTCTAATGGACACTGTCAACCAGGTCCTATGGTCTCAGGCAAGCACTGAAAACCATCCTGTGGGGGTTGATCCAGAACACATGTTGTCTGATCAAACCATCCCTCAGGCGTGTCAGGCAGCGAGCAAGTCTGACCTGACTATCCCAGCTAGAACTGCAGGTCCCCCTGTTTGCCTCATGATCCTCAAGGGACAGATGATACCGGGTTCACAGGCATTCTTCCAACCCTTGCCATATTTCTGGGAACTCAGCCTGACCATCTGTGGCACACCTCTGCTTGAGCTTAACAACCGCTCAGCTTACTTGCTTGTCCAGAACCTAATGAACATACCAATTGTTTTGACGGCACATAGACCATTAGGGCTGCTGATCGACAGCTCGTTTCATGACTTCGAGCCAACAGTGCCCATGACTGGAGAGCTACTTCCATCTTTGACGAGGGGGGAGAACCTCAAACCCCTCCTTCTCACCTTCCCAAACAAAATTATCACTGTTGCTTGTCATGAGGCACTACACAATGAAGAAATCTGCAGTACTGCCTTGGGCACAGAAATGGACATGGTTGTGTACACCCTTGCTGCTCATTCTGGTGACATGATTTCAACTGGTGATGAAGCCGGTTCCCCGCCAGAGGAACCTTATCCAGGATTCGAGGATGAAATAGAACAACAACTCACTAAGACAGACGCCTTAATGACAGAGGGTCAAAGACAAGAACTGCGGAAGTTGTTTCACGACATCCAACAGATCTTCTCAAGGGATTCAAATGACTGTGGAATCACCGAACTCCATACTGTCCGTATCCCAACTGACCCAAATGCACCACCCACATTCGTACACCAGTACAGAATTCCTTTAGCCGCCTATGAGTCAATCCAAGAGATACTTGATACATTGCTGAGGAAACGCATCATTCGGGAGTGTAACTCAACTAACCATTAGGGGCAGTGGTGGCTCAGCAGTTAAGGTTCTTGGTTACTGATCAGAAGGTTGGGGGTTCAAGCCCCAGCACTGCCAAGATGCAAGATGTTGGGCCCTTGAGCAAGGCCCTTGACCCTATCTGCTCCAGGAGCGCTGTATCATGGCTGACCATGCACTCTGACCCCAGCTTAGCTGGGATATGTGAAAAAAAAAGAATTTCACTGTATATGTGCAAATGTATAATGTGTGATAAATAAATAAAATTATTATTATGGCCGGTGTTGAAGCCAAATGGTAAGTGGCGCTTAATGATTGACTATCGAAAACTAAACAAACAGGTCCCTCTTTCATGATGGCCCATGATCCACCTGGATCAGGAGCTTGCGAAAGTGAAAAGAGCCTGTTTCTTTTTGACCGTTGATGTGTCCAATGGGTTTTGGACAATGAAAGTCGACCCAGTGGATCAGTACAAGCTGGCTTTCTCTTTTAGCAATCGACAGTTCACTTGGAACCGATGCCCATTCGGATATTCAAACTCCCCAGCTGAGTTTAATGTCTTCTTGCACAAAGCCATGAGTGATCTGCTGCCCGCAGCAACCTGATCTATGTGGATGACATCCTCATGCGAAGTCAGACATTTGAAGCACACCTGACCGAAATACGATATGTGCTCAGCCAGCTTTCCAGTGCAGGAGCCAAGCTGGCCCCCTCCAAGGGTCAGTGGTACTGCACCAAGGTTGAGTATGTGGGCTTATTTGTGGGTGCCAATGGCGTTGAACCCCAAGCAGGGAGAGTTCAAGCCATCCAAAACATCAAAGCCTTCTTGGGCATCTACAACTACTCCAGACAGTTCATCGAGGACTATGCGGAGATAGCCAGACCCCTTACTGAGCTCCTCTGGAAAGACAAGGTCTTTGAATGGGGAGACCCTCAAGAGCAGGCTTTCAGAGAACTGAAAGCAAAGCTCTGTTCAGCCCCTTGCCTTGCCAAACCCAGACAAGGATAAGGAGTTTCACTTAGAGGCGAGCTTCTCCTCCCACTGCCTCAGCGCCGCCCTGGCACAGAGGTATGACAAAGAGAACCGAGTCGTTGCCTACACAAGCCGACCTCTGAGCAGTGTAGAGCTGAAGTTCTCCGACTGTGAGAGAGCTCTCCTAGCCACTGTCTGGGCTGTGGAACACTTTCGCAGCTACATTGGGGGTCAGAAGGTAATCATTGAAACTTGCCACCAGCCTGTCTCCTTCCTCAATAGCCAGCAGCTAAGAGAATGATGAGTGTCCAACAGTCGCATCGCGTCGTGGATGATGGCACTACAAGGCTACGTCATAGAAGTCAGGTATGCTCAGAACCACAAGATGGCTTTGGGTCAGGGCCTGGCCGAGTTCCAACATTGTGACTGCGAAGGACAGACAGGTTCCCCGCCCTTCCTCGTTACCACTCCTTCTCTTCCCTCCAATCATCATTACTATAATGAAACTGTCTGTCAAGACCTCCCGAAGGTTTACGTGGATGACTGCTCTTTTCACCATGAGAGTCAGACCCAAGCTGGAGTGGGCATAGTCTGGGTCAATTACGTCATTCATGTGCCAGACAGTTACCAACTTGGTGCAAAGACTAGCCAGTATGCGGAAATTGCCGCAGCACTCACTGTGTTGCAACAAGCCGCTAGGTCGGCTATTGTGCAGTTGGTAGTCTGCTCCTACTCTAACTATGCCCACCACAGCTTCATCTCACACTTCCCCACGTGGAAAGAAAATGGCATGAAGAATGCCAGAGGTAAAGAGATCAAACACTCTGAACTCTTCCTGGCTTGTGACAAACTTGTGACTGACAAAGGGATGACTGTGTATTGGAAGAAGTTCAAAGATCATTAACAAACTCTTGGCCCCAACAAAGACAGCAACGATGAAGCTGATCGCTTAGCTAAGCGAGGTGCAGTAGAGGGCCCATTAAGGGAATTCAAGGAGGAGTGGCTCCCAAAACCACTGTCTTGCTCGGTGAATGCTCTCACCCGTAGACAGGCAAGAGAGAACCGGGAAAATCCCCAAAACTGCTGGCAGACAGTGAACCTGGGTCGACAATTGGGCAACACAGACTTGAGTGCCATGCAGGAACGGGACCTGGTGATCCAGGCAATCTGGCAGTGGTTGATGGAACCTCAGACACAACGGGCCCTACCATCCTCTTTACAGGACTCAAAAGAACTAAAATCTCTTTGTCAAGTACAACAACACCTGAAACTTGAGAAATGGTCCGATGGTCCAGGCCCACCTCGGTGGGTTGTTCCGACCGACCATATGGGAGTGATGCTAATACATGCCCACTATGCTCCCATTGGAGGTCACAGGAGCTACAAAGCTACATACCACACCCTCCAACAGGTTGCATGCTGACCATTTATGCTTAAAGACACTAATGCCTACATAAAGGGCTGTCTGATCTGTTGTCAGTTCCGTCCTTCCCGGCCACTAAATCGAGCTCCACTGCAGGTCAAGGGAATCACGTTTCCTTGGTCCAATCTGCAGATGGATTGGATCGGACCAGTACCCAAGTCAACAAATACCTCCTCACTGTCACCTGTGCTTTCACAAAGTGGGTGGAGTGTTTGCCAGCACCCAATGACACGGTAGCCATTGGGGGCTACCTCTCTCAATCGACTCGGACAGAGGCACTCATTTCATGGCGGCTGTGATGAAAACAATGTGGGAAATGTTGGGTGTGGAAGCCAAATTCCACATTGCATACCACCCCCAGTCATCAGGTCAGGTTGAGCGAACCAACCGTACCATTGTCAGCATGCTCAAGAAGTATGTCAACAGCAATGGCAAAGATTGGGATGTGAAACCCCCTTTTGTACTGATGGCCATCAGGTCTACTCCACACCGTACCATGGGGGTCACACCCTTTGAAATGATGACTGCGAGGGAAATGACTCTCCCACTGCATCTGCTGTACCATACAGAAGACGTCAGAGTTGCAACCGCATATACTGCACATCAGTACGTGACCGATTTATGCAAACACCTCCAAACTACGTTTGCTTGGGCCCAAACAAACCTGGAAACCAGTGTCAAAGGACAAAAGGCCTATTACGATAGGAAAACGTCTGACCGCGAATATAAAGTATGTGATAAAGTCCTCTACTTCAAGTTCGCTAAACCGGTGGGAATCACCAAAAAGTTCCTACCAAGCTGGTCAGGCCCCTTTGAGATTATAGGGAAACTCTCCCCAGTAGCTTACCGAATCCGGATCTCAAAGCCAAACCAAACACCAATGTAAAAATGGATCCATTCACATCAGATCAAACCCTTTGAACAGTCTCCACTCCAAAGGGGAGCGGACCCACAACAATAGTGTCTCTTGTAGTTGGGTGTAGCATGCTTTACTCATACATTAGCATGCACTAACCCTTAAGACTACTCCCGCAAACACAAGGTAACGAGACTCTTATATGTTTCAGGATGAAATTCCTTTGTATCCTTGGCATCTTCCTCAACCTACAGCTCACACAAGCCAATGAGGTGGTAGAAACTGGCCCACCAACCAGTATTGTCCTACAGGAGACCCCTGGGCTCTTAATCACCCATTGCTACCTCTACACCCAAAGAATATATGTTCGTTTAGACCCTTGCGATGTGTATCGCAAACACATCCAGTTACCTCCACAGATGATGGAGGGCAGGGTAAGTGATGTAGGGCCTTGGCCCACTCAAAATGGCAGCAGAGACCGCATGGTCCTTTGTTCTATAATCAAAGGAGAGACACTGAACTCAGTTTCCCAGGAGCCTACACAAATTCACAACTGGATGCGAAGTCCCGCCCATGGACCCAGTTTCAAACGTCATTGGTTGAAAGCGGCCCTACGACCGATGACGTCATCTTGTCAGTAAAACCAGCGAACAGATGTAGTTCGGCCTCTCTGTGCTAAGCTCTGGCTGGCTGTTAAGGGACATCTGTACCGTGCACATACTGAAGGAGTTTTCCCTCTGTTTTGGACTGAGAACAAAGAGCCACATTTTTCTAACCTCACCATTTGGCCACGGTAGAGTAAGATTAACTTAGCTTTGTTCAAGTCTTCTAGTATACTTATAACAACTGGTCCAGTTTCACTGTAAAGCAACAGTGAATTTATTTTGAAAAACGGAAAGGCGACCAGTTTCCCTTCTCCCTCTTTTTCATTCAACGTTGACTACCTTCTGCATTCTTCTCCATCGCTGGATCCGAAGAATAAAGCAGAGACGCGTCTTTTCGCTGATGAGCGTAAGACAAGGGACCATCCAGACTGTTTCTCCTGACCGCTCAATTCAACAGGAATTCCAACGGAATCTGGGCAGATTTAGTTTAGAAACTGTGATTTTTCTTGCGCAACTAAATCGTATATTTGATTCTAAATGCTGATGTTTTGAGTATATTTGTATGTTAAACTCTGCTCGATGAGTTGGGAGATTTGTTTGAATTTTTTGTGGATTAAGTTTGTTTTGTTGATTGATCTGAACTAGTAATCCAGTCCTGCTGTTACGAGCGGTTACCCTCAATTAAATTGCATGCACTTTTCCTCACTCTCCCGCTCTCATTCTCTCTCACTGATATTCACTGAGTGAGCGGCGCCGCGGTTTATGTTCGACTCTGGCTGGTGAACCAATTTCTCCCGCCTGTTTCGTCAGTTCCTTTGTGTGTCCGCTCATTTCCACCCTCACGTGGTATCAGCTCCATTTTGGATCTAACCCTCCATTTTGAACTTGATCCTCCATTTTGATTCCTTTGTTACCACATCTGGACACACACACACATACTCATATATACACACACTAGCATATAGCTCCACTGTTAGTTTAGGATTTCCTTGTTTTTTTTGGATTATATTCAGCTAGTGTTGGCTGTGTTCATTACTGCTTGATTATAATAAATCTTGTTAAATTATAAAAAGTACTCCTGTTTGTTTTTTGTTTGAATATTGTGTTGAAGCCAGCCTCTGCCACATCAAGAACTCCCAAATTACCTCAGAGTACTGTTATTTTATTGATGTTAGAAACTAACTGTAATTAGATTACTGTTAGATTTGTATAGCAATAATTTAACTAGTTTCTCCCCTTTTTGATTATTTTGATTAACAATTAAGATACTCAACCTTCAGGGTAGATTTTGTTTTTATGAGACTCGATCAGTAACTTGCTATCATTTTTCTCTTGTCAAAGAGTGTTGCCCCGAGAATAGAATTTAATGAGTTAAACTCTATTATTTAATTATTCAATGATTAAAAATAATTAATTATTGATTATTTCTGATAGTAAAACTGATTTAAACAACCAGTAGCACCTACAGATGGCTAGCAAAATAACAACGGGATGCTCGTGATACAAGTCGCACAGCAAAGATGAGCGCTAGTTTAAGATTATTTTAAATGGCCCACTTTGATAAAAAGTAATTCTTGATGATTTTAAGCACTAAAATAAATATTTAACATAATAAATTTGATAACTGTATCTCTATGTGTGCTATTGTCAGTCATAAGATATTGCAAGTCAGTGGAAAAGTACATCAATCAAAGTAAAAGGAGTTTGACTGGGTGGTCTAGTGGTAATTAAGTTGCTCACTGCACAAGAGGTTAAAGGTTCTAATCTGTCTATATGAAACTATATATTTTTATTAACAAAGATTGCATCCGCACCTCAGTGGATGTATATCTTGAGTGGGGACACATTTGTTTGCATTTTTCTATGGGATACGACTGGAAAAGTGTGCAAACTGCGGAACTCATAGCAACGAGGAGCACCCACTGCCCATTCTCGATTCCTTAAGTACATCACTGCAGCACATATTTTGCTACCTTCTTAATACTGTAGAATTAATGTATATGTTGTTTAAAATTAAAAGCAGTTCATGAGCTTGACGTTGTTATTTTGCTAGCCATCTTAAACGGATCTTTAAATTTATCTGTTGTTCTTTTGATAAACATAATTAACTGATGAACATAGTTACACAAACTTAGACTATTCATAACGTATGAAAGAGGGATCCTTTCTAGACACGACACGCAAAATCCTGGAGGGACTGAGATGTGGATTTTTGGAATCATTCAACAATGGCCCTCTATTGGACATTTCTGGTACTGCATCTGAACAAGTTAATTGCCACATAGAACTGGGTTAAACATATGGCTTTGATTTTCTAGTATTTTTACATTTAAGTTGATATTTTTATTATTTTTATTTATAAAAAAAAAATAAAAGTTTGTTCAGTACATTTTCATTACAATAAACTTAAACTTCTATAGCTTTTTTTATTTCACTTTAAAAACTGCTTTCCCCTATGCAGTAAACTGCCATGGCAACAGTATTTAAGATATCAAATATTCCTCTACAATTTTAAATCAGCAGTGTCTTGACATTATTCTAATGCATTTTGAAGCAATTCACGTAAACACAAGAGGGCTATTTCAAAGTCTGTTAAAATTGCCTTACTTCCTATACCAGTTAGTTGCGCTATAACTGTGACCCACAATAGCCGCATATATGTGATCAGCCCCCATTACAAAACATACAGCTGAATTTTCATCAAACTCATACAATGCGCACAGAAGTTTTAAGGAAATTCCTGTTTCACATTTTTGCCCTTAATATATTGCCTCAACATGTCAACACCATTCAGTATATCAAAAATCAGTTTGCAATTTAGCATCTTCAATATGTTGGCATAATATTGCCTAAGTTTGGTGCCAGTCTCATTAATCCCTTAGGTGGATTATTCAAAAGTTCAGGGCCTGCAATTTTCAAAAAATGCAAATGCTTTTGTCAAAAGGTAGTGCTACAGAGCTCCCCAGCCACGCCCATGTGTTAACTTTTGCCCAGGCCTAATGGCCGGAAACTCTGATGTGTGTGCAAAATATCATGCAAATTCAAGCATGCCATATACCTCAAAAACATGTGAATATACATAAAAAGGAATAATGACATTTAATGCATGGCCATGGCAACACTATTTAAGATATCAAGAATCCCTTCAGAATTTTAAATTTGCACTGTCTTGACATTATTCTAAAATAATTTTAAGCAATTCAGGTAAAAAATAAGAGGGATATTTCAAAGTCTGTTAAAAGTGCCACATTTCCTTCTGCCAGTTGGTGGTGCTATGACTGTGACCCACAATAGCCACATCAATGTGATCAGCCCACAAGGCCAAACAATTTTGATGTAAATTACATGATGCACGCAGAAGATATGAGACACTTCCCTTTTCCCATTTTTGACGTTTATCATGTCGCCATCGCAACATCATTCGATATATCAAAAATCAGTTTGCAATTTAGCATCATCAATGTCTTGGCATGATGTCGCCCACATTTGGCACCTGTAACATGCAATCCCTAGGAGGAATATTTCAAATTCCAGAGCATGCATTTTTCAAACAATCCAAAATGGCAGACTTCCTGTTGGGTGGAACTTATGACTAGCAGTGTGAAAGTTGTCCGGCTTGATGAGATCTATATGTGTACAAATTTGGTGACAGTAGCACAAAAGGGATGTGCTACAGAGCCCCCCCCCCCAAAGCATGCCCATCTTCTAGGTGGTGCTACAGAGCTCCCCCCCACCTGCAACATTACCCAGCCCTAATGGCCGACGACTCTGATGTGTGTGCAAACTTTCAAGAATTTTCACGCATGTTAAGTACCCCAAAAGTGCCGAAAACCTTTAAAAAGAAAAAGAAGAATCCTTAGAACAATAGGGGCTCTGCACTTTCAGTGCTTGGGCCTTATAATAATCCTTAGAAGAACAATAGGGCCTCCGCACTTTCAGAGCTAAAATATCTGAGCTGCTCTGGAGTTCATTTAAGTGTTAACAGCCATTTATACTCTAAAAACACTGCATGATAGAGCAGAGCGCACCTCTTGTTCATTCTGTAGCGTACAGCGCATGTGACTGTATATTATTTAATTAAATGACATCCTTCTGCTGTTTAATGATCACTCTTGACCATATCCAGATTTATTTTTGTATTTATTTATTTATTTTTTTTAATTGTCATTTATTTAATCTCAAAACTGTCACATCACATATAATTTTGCTAATGACAGCATACTGTAATATGGTACTGAAATTAGATACAAGATGATATTTTTGTTTTAAGATTTTTGGCATCGCAATACTTCGTTAGTACCGGTACACTGCACAACACTCCTTTATACATTAGGCTTTGTTTCTAAAACTTAGTGAACTGTCTCACTGTCTATTGTCTACATAGGCAGCTGCCTTCCATAGCAGCACCCAAGTGACCAAATTGGAGCACTCTACCTAGGCTGCAACTCTGTATGTCATACAAATAGAAGCCAAGTGCTTGAGAGACTCAACTCACAATTTATTTTAATAGAGTTTGAGGCTAACATGATGACAAATATTGGATAAAATAGTTTCATTTTTAAATATAACCATTTGTGTCAATACTTTTGGTATTGAATACATTTTAAGTACTTAATGAATTTCAAGTCTGCCATCTTAGACGATTTGTTTTTCCACCTACATTGGCAAATCTCAATCCATTCTGGAATACCTTCTCTGCAAAGGTTACATGAGATGCTGTCTTAGTGTTAGGCAAAAAGAGGGTACTTAGTACACAGCATAATTATGTAAATTTGGAACAGCCTTCACATTGGGGACATGCCTTTGATGCCTTAAAATGCTGCCTACATATGCAGTTCACTAGGTTTTAGAACAGATCCACAGTCTCAAACCCAATAATGGCAGTATATTGGTACCCCTGCAGGGCAGACTCATTTTTACAGAGTGACAGCTCTTACTGTAATCAGTGCTGAAACATGATGTTGTTATGGTAGTAGTTCAGTGGTTTTGGCTCTGTGCTCATAACACAGAGGCAGCAGATTCAAACCCCAGAGGAATGACCTGTGAACCGGGCGATTACTGAGTCAACCCTCTCACCATTGTGCTCTCGAACAAAGCACATCCCCCCAGGGCTGCTCCGTAGGGGCTGTGCCTGCAATTAGCTACTGTAATTTACTTTAGAGTAAAAAGCATATGCTAAATGACAGGTAATTGATCTATAGCAGGTGTGAGAGTTCAGTAAGTTGGGGTTTCCACTAACAATAGTATTAAACTAAACAAGAGAGCTCAATCTCACTGCCTCAAGGCCTACTCACATACTGTAGAGCATGAATTTTCATCACAACAACATTTTAAAAGAAAACAATGCAACCCTATGGGCCCCTTCACACCGAGTGTTAAAAACTTGTAATGAAACTAGCTATAATGCTGTAGATATAAGCTTTTGGGTCAGAACCAGTAGGCATTGAGCAGTTGATACTGTTGACATCAGAGTACAATGAACATAAAAAAAATGCCATAGCAGGGTAGAGATGTATCTAGTATTACCTCTGCATAACTTAGTGCAGCTTTTGAACCTATAGATCATGAGTTTATCTTGGACTGACTTGAAAATCATGTTGGCATTTGTGGACAGCCTAGCTGTCAACCTCAGGTGCTAGCCTGGTTTAAATCCTACCTGTCAGATTGCTACCAGTTTGTTTGTGTAAATGATAAGCTGTCCGACCTTGGACAGAAAAAGTATGGTGTGCCACAAGACTCGGTATTGGGCTCATTGTTATTCTCCTCACACATGCTATCTTCAGATGATATTATTAGGATATTTGTGACATTAGTTCTCAGTGTTTCAGTTAAACAGACATCTCTAGCACCGTACTTTCTGGAAAAAGAAAACAACTTTGGCTTTTTTGAACCCATGTGATAAAACCAATAGATTTTTGGAAGAGAAGTTTGTGATCAGACTAAGTAAGTCTAAATTCAAGCTCTTTGACCTGAAAGCAAAGCACTCCCTGTTGACAAAGAACAGCTTAAAGCAGCCTGAGGTGGTTTTCTGGTCTTAGCTGTCTACCAAGGTGGTTTCCACTGTTCAGTCTCATCTGGTTTGATGGTTTTAGAGGGGCTTTGGGCACTTGTCAGCTGGTCAGGATGCAAAACCAGCTGGCCAAGCAGCTGAGCCAGCTTCAAGGTCACCATGGATTAAACTGAATTTAGGAAAGGAATAATATCCTAACAGGCACACAAGGGTTGTGTTAGTAGTAGTATTACATGGCTTGAGATTTTGCTTGATACATGATTTTCATGATGAAACACAGTACATTTCAGCCCATGTTCAGGCTGTTTTTCAACAGAAACTACTTAGCGTAAGTCCATGATCAGAGGAAACAGGAGAACCGAATCTGTCCATCACACAAACTCCAAACACATAGATGATCATTTACAACGCTGCTGATTACATCTGTACAAACACTGGACTCACTTACACAAACTCCCAACATTAATCCTGCAGTCAACAAAGAGACATTCACTGCTGCCAGAGGAAACATGACATTCTTTTTACATGATTTCAGCCATTATCGCTGAAATCTGTAACAGTCGCGCACGACACAGCTAAATCCATCAGACAGTGATTAGAAACGTGTTGTTTATGATGTACAGAAGATCACGTTGAAACCTCAAAATACACATGCTAACCCAAACAAACCACAGCCAGCAGCTGAAACATCAACAATGTACACTGGACAATAAAATATGACCGGCATTTGATTAGCTGCCAACAGAACTTATTTCATTGAGTCTGTGAACTTAAAATGCTTACTGATTTCAAAATAACATGTTTCTGCCTGTTGAGATTCTGTGTGTAATGTGGCTTGCTTTATGATAAATAAATGTGCTTATTTGTTTGCCATTGCAATTGTAATTACATTTAGTATGATGTAACAGAAATATCAAATCCAGATACATACAAACATGGAGGATGTCATGACGTTGTATACACACACGTCTCACACCCCACACATCCCATCATTTCTGTGTTTTCATGTAGAGAAAAGGAGAAAGGCATTTTTCTTGAATATATTAAAAATGTTTTTCCATGTCCATTTAGATTCAGGCTTCATTCATTTTCCTCTGACTGAATCACACTCATGTCTGTAAAAGCACTATTAAAACTTATAAGATAGTTATATAAAAAAAAAAAAAAAAAAAGATGATAATGATTAGTGTGATTAAAACTTAAGTGTGTCATTTCAGTACACTAGCGGCTGCAAACAGAACAGCAATGAACACTCCTGCAGTAAGTCTTCAATTGATTATACAAAGGAATAATCCCGCCCCTAACTCAAGACCATTAGTTGAGCCAGATGTTCTAACAAATAGAGCAAAGCTTTGAAAGTTGAAGAGTTCCAGCTGCCATTATCAATCGAAAATGTTCACAAACGTCTCTTTTCAATTAAAATCCTCCAAAAGCAGCACTATTTCAGCACTGACTGCACCTGGTTAAACTGCAGGTGGCTAGTAAACAAAAAGCAGGTTTCTGCAGCCTGATCTCATGAAAAATATATGACTGTGGTGACATTTTTGCAAAATGATATTATGTAGTTCATTAAACATATCGCGGCAGTTTTCGAGGTGAAATGTCCACTGTGTGGCTCTAAAAGCGAGTTAAATATTCTCTCAATCAAATTAGGTTTTTATGGTGTGGCCCTATGAGGCTCTAACCTTAAACTTAAACCTAACCGATAGTGTCATAAGGAGCAAATGTGAAATGAAAAACACAGCGACGTGCTCTTCAGGACTTGTAGGGGAGAATGGGGTAAGATGGGCCTGTGAGTAATTTGACCCACCCCGTGAATCTAGGCAACTGTACATATTTTTTGTCATGTGACCTTGTAAGCAGAAAGTATCCATTTCTTTTGGCTATGAAAAGAAGCACATAGGAAAATAAATAAGTATGCTTTTATAAAAAAAAATTAAAAAAAATTAAAAAACATTTTCTTTTTTTTTCTTTTTTTTTTGCTGGCCAAAGTAAATTTTATATATTTGAGGTTTACTGATTGTTGTACCAAAGCAAATTTATTCAGGTACAAAATAACATATCATGCATGCTGGTGTGTATCCAGTGTATAAATATGCATGATTTGATTAGCACAGTATCAGCCCTGAAGCACTAAGCTAAGATGCTTTTTTCAAAATTTGTCACTATGGGACAAAATGAAATGAACAGTCTGGGGAAAGTTGAGCCACTGGTTTTTACTGAAACAAATTTGTTCTAATAACTAAAGCCGCCTTTTCACTGCATCCAACAAACAACAGAAGATAGACTGGAAGTCAGTTATTAACAATGGAGAGTCAGACGGGGGCTGCGTGGAGTTCTGACCACCTGTGGATGCAATTTGAGCTTTGGCTGCGTTTAAATATTTCAACTTTTGCAACAAGACTGTATGCGACCACTGGATGTGAACAAGTGTGTAAATGTAGTTGGTTATGTAATGCAAACCTTAAAATAAGTCATGCACAATAGTAAAAGTGTTTAGATGTCATAAGATAACATTGTGTGAGGAACAGGGTGATAAGTGTTTATAACTTGCCGATAATGTGCCGTTTTTTGTGTGATTTGTGTGAAAGTGAATAAACCTTATTGTTTTTGTAACACCTCTAGTGTTCATTTCACAAGGAAACTGCTGCAATACGTACAGCATGTATACGGATAGTAACATGATTCTATGAAACCATGTTCAGGTTTGTAAAAGTGGCTCATCTGTTTAGTGAATTCACCCCACAGTGTTTACACGCTTCAGGAAGTCAGCTTTAATGAACAATTAGTGCCTCTACATAAGTGTGTATCCGAGTATTTGTGAGTCTAAACACTATTACTATTCACACTTCACAAACACACACATGTGCAGCAGACCTCTGATGGTCGTGTCATTGTGTGGATGAGTACAGCAGTTTAATATCAGCTGAAGCAGGTGAATGTGATCCAGCCATCACACACTACACATGATTATAGAGAAGAGAATCCATTTCAAACTGCTATCAGACTCATTAAAAGCACATTCACCTCAGATTATGGATCACTGACATCAGACTACACATTATCTGCCTGATCTATTATTGAAACACTCAAGCTGATAGCATATACGTACAGTATGGTGTACATTCTCTTCTGTTAGTTGACTACAGATATTTTTTAGTGATCCTCTGGCCTGCACCTTGAATATCAACCTCAACCTTTAGGATGGAGGTTTATGATGCTACAAGACAAATGGAAGAAACTAAAACCCTCCTTTATTCTATTAGATTGTTCAGTGAGAAAGGTTCCTATAAGAGGTAGACCGATAAATCAGTTTTATCGATTAATTGGTGTCGATAGTTGCTGATTTTTGGAACTATCGGTTCTCAGCAAAAAGTTGCAGATAGGTTTTTAATAAAAAAATGTATTCCTCTGTGGCCAGTGCTGGAGGTTATCGGTATAAGCAAAATCCACTATCGGTCAACCTCTAGTTCCTATGTTTTCTTTAATTGAAATTAAAATATGCAGCTTTCAGTGATCCAGCTTTTTTCCTAAAAATAGCAATGCATTTTCTGGTGCAATGCAGACTTTGTCCCTAACTTTCTGTTCAATCCTGTTATGCTTTGACATTTCCCCATTAAAAAAAAAAAAATTATTGTTTCTTTCTAACATCATATTTAAGGAGTAAAAGTATTTTTGAGCACATGGTTGAAACAGAGGTAAGTTCCTCTAAAGTCTTTATTCATATTTCATTATGTTTATTTACATACACTACCGGTCAAAAGTTTTGAAACACTTGACTGAAATGTTTCTCATGATCTTAAAAATCTTTTGATCTGAAGGCGTATGCTTAAATGTTTGAAATTAGTTTTGTAGACAAAAATATATTTGTGCCACCATATTCATTTATTTCATTATAAAACTAAAATTTAATAAAAATAAAAAAGTTTTTGAAATTGATGACTTGGACCAAATAATAAATTAAAGCAGCCAATAAGTGCCCAACAAAAATGGGAACTCCTTCAATACTGTTTAAAATCATCCCAGGGTGATACCTCAAGAAGTTGGTTGAGAAAATGTCAAGAGTACATGTCTGCTGATTCTAGACAAAAGGTGACTACTTTGAAGATGCCAAAATATAACACAGTTTTGATTTATTTTGGATTTTGTTTAGTCACAACATAATTCCCAAAGTTCCACTTATGTTATTCCATAGTTTTTATGACTTTAAATCTATTCTAAATGTGAGAGAAAAAAAAAAAAAATGTTTCAAAAATTTTGACCTATAGGTGTATGTACAGTATATTTATATTGGACTTGTTGAGCACAACATTCAACTCTGTTATAGGAAAAAAATCAAAGTGAATCATATTTTTTTTTTAAAGAAATAACATTGTTCTTGGCACAAAGCTCAAGAATACTGACTGTACATAATGTGGTATGGTGCAATACTATTTGCTTGTCAAGGCACAAAATTTGTTTTGAAACAGAAATGTAATGGGTTTTTCAGATTTATTAATGAATATGTATTACAAGTCACACTAAAACTGAGTGATACCAGAATCTTCAAATTATTATTCTATAAATTCCAAATGTACTGTAACAAGGCTGAAATAATGTTTAAGGTTAGAGTTAGAAACAATAAGTAACTATTGATACTTTGATATGCTGTTACCACACATAGTATTTAAGATTGGGTGTAATAATTCACTGAGAAACCTATTTATGTGCTAATCTGAATATTTAGACATGTCCCTCTGTGGTGTAGTTCAGCTGTAACCTTTTCAAATGAAATTCTAAACTAAAAATCCTGAAATGTTTAGGCACAAATGGCACTGTTTCCTGTGAACGTGTGTTAATGTGATCAGCTTCTATCATGTCTTATTTTCACTTCTCTGTGGACAGTCTTGAACAGAACATGTGACATTTCAGCTGAATTCACAGCGATGCATTTTTGTAATCAAAACTATTTTGCTATACTGTATGCTCTACAAACACTGTTATTTTCATGACAGCAGTGAGATTACGTGGGGGGGGGGACTGACTGAGAATGAATCATGACCGCTGATAACATACTTTATTTGCATGCAATCTGTGTTATTTTAGCACCTGACACACTAAAAGATGAATGCAAATCAGGTAACAGCACAAACACACCGTGCACTGAATATTTATTCATCTGAAACCTTCATGCCAACATAATATTTCATGCCGAGATATTTATGATTATTATGATCTTCCTCCTAAATTAATAGATACAGATATTATAATGCTGAATCATAAAGGCAAACACATCAGTTTGATTAACTCGGGGAAGGCTTGTTTGATAGAAGGTGCCAGCGTTTTCTATCCAGTATTCTTCAGAAACAGAAACTAAAGCACAACTTCAAAGAACTGAAGTGGGAGACAAACACCAGTATTTCTAATGGCAGAGCTGGAGTTTGGCCTCTGATGAAAGACAAACACAATGTCTCCTGACCTACTGGAGGACAAACAGAGGAAGCCCTCCAGCCAACAACAGCATGCAAGGAAGATGCAGACTCTCTACAGAACCGGCAAGCTTTATAATGTACATGACACAGCACTAAACAACACACATTCACAGTTTTAATCACCCTGCCATTAAATGAAACATTGAACTGACAGCAGACCTTTACACACAGACATTCATGATGTGAATGGACACACTGAGAGAGCAGGACTCAACTAAACACTGTGATAATAAGTGTGATGGAACAAATTATAACCTGATCAGTACTGTCATCCAGTGGCGATTTCTCAGGGCCAGCAAAGCCTTCTCTGCTGGTGTAACATGTCTAACAAATAAATATTTTTTCATCCTTTTATTCTCATTGACCTTTTTGCATATGTATTTTCAACTCTTTCCACTCCTAATTCATCTACAAATGAATAGCAAAAAACAAAAAAATTATCCAATCAGAATATATTCCTCAATGCTTACAAGCAAAGTGTGATGACTGTTTCACAAATTGCATGCCCGAAGCCATGCTCCTTAGCCGAAGCAGTGCGTGAGTCTGAGCTCCACCCCGTCAGGCCTACAGAATTTCCACAGAATCCCTCAACAGTGCAAAGTCAGATTGTAAGATTCAGCAGCCAATCACATTGATTTATTCATTTTTGGTGGGTGTGGTCTATAGGATATGTCCCAGTTGAGGCCTTCTAGCTGGACTGCGATTTCCGCATTCAGAACAATGGCGTCCTTGCCTGCTACCGAGGTAAAACGGACGCCATTGAACCTGGGCGGGCGTCTGGCGAACTGAATCGCATAGCCGAGTTGCCTCCAGACTCCGTGCAAGGGGCACCAAGGGGAAAATCTTGCTTGACATACCTGCGGATGTGGCCTCGTGGCAGGGTGGAGCAGGAGCTGCCACGTCGAGAGGCCTCACGTCCCGAACCTTTGGCTGTGCTGAGAGTGATGTTAGACCGCTTACCTCGCTCTGCATACCCACCATAGGATCGGTCTGTGATAGGAGAGGAGGCTGGGCATCCTCGTGGCGCGTCGCATACGCCTGATCGTGGATATGTGAGTGTCGCAGTTGGGTGTGCGAAGGCAGAGGACTTGCATCTGCGAGTGTTCGATGTACGGCTGTCGTGACAACCGAGTTTGTGACCCAGAGAATGAGGACACCGCTCTTTTTTTTTTTAAATGAAAGTGCCGGTGCCCTCTGGGCAAGCAGAGAAATCAAAGAAATAGGGAACAAAAGATTCTCCTCCTGGCCTTCCACCGGGGGATGGAGTGATCTGTGTACCACCTCCTGGTTTGCAGCGTGTCTCCTCACCCCTGGGTCGCCCATCTCAGGGATGCTTCGAAGCCCTCCTGGGGTTCTTGGCATCGGGCCGAGAGATGGGGGCGTCATCTTCCTGCGGGAGGCTCTACGCTGGGGGCGAGCCGTTGGCTCGGGCTGTGGCAGAGCCGGTGTTGCTGCCATAGGTGGACACCCTCGGCAATGAGCAGACGGGGTGTGGGATCTCGGTGGCCTATAGGTGCAATCACGCCGAGGCAGGATGTGCTGGATGGCCTCTATCTGCTTCTTAACTGCCGAGAACTGCTGGGCAAAGTCCTCAACTGTGTTGCCGAACAGGCCACCTTGAGAGATGGGGGTGTCAAGAAAGTGAACCTTGTCAGCGTCCCTAATATCTGCAAGGTTGAGCCACAGGTGGTGCTCCTGGACCACCATAATGGACATCGCCTTCCCAAGAGCCCATGCCGTGACCTTCAGTCACCAAGTGCCACTCCTGCATCACTCCCGGGTCAGGACTACCCTTGTGCAGCTCTTTCAATGCCTTGGCCTGGTGGACTTGCAGGAGGGCCATGGAATGCAAGGCGGAGGTGGCCTGTCCGGCAGCGCTGTAAGCCTTGGCCGTCAGGGACGACGTGAATTTCAGGCCTTGGACGGGAGCCTAGGACGATTCCGCCAGGTGGTGGAGTTTTGCGGGCACAGGTGCACCACAATCACCTGCTCCACCTGAGGAACCTCCGTGTACCCCCTGGTCGCCCCGCCATCAAGGGTAGTGAGAGCGGAGGAACTCACAGAATGGGACCGGGCAATAAAAGCTGCCCGCCATGATTTCATGAGCTCCTCATGCACTTCCAGGAAGAAAGGAACTGGGGCAGAGCCCAGGAACCAATCATCCAGCCACGAATGCTCAGGGCAGGGTGGAGGGTTCCACTCCAGCCCGAAGCTCCGAGTCGGCCTCTGACTGGGCGATCACAACAGACGGTGGGAGCCTGGCCGAGTCCTCGGTGTCAGACTGTAAAAGCCCACTCTCCGATGCTGTGATTGATACCTCGTCTTCTTCTCGAGCCCCGAATGAGACATTAACCCTCTGGGGTCTGAGGGTGTTTTGGGCCCCGGAGAAGTTTTGACATGCCTTGACATTTGTGCTTTTTTCAGTTGCTTAAAAACATATTAATGGCTAAAGTCTGATAACACTGTATTCAGCACAAACGGGGCTACAATAATATGTGAGCAACATATATGTACATGTTTGTATTTTTGAGAAAATAACGTTTATGCATGGTTTTTGAAAAAAGTTTTCAGTTTTAAGTCACTGAAATAAGGCCATATAACACATACTAAACATGTGTTCATGAGACTTTTGAGAACTGGATCTTGTAGCCTAGAGTTTTTGCTACAAAAATGATGTGAAAACCATCCTGATCACTCATTCATACAAAAAATATAGTCATTTAACTTTTGTAAGACACTTTTAGTGTTAGAAAGGCTATTTGCGAGGAGGCGTGGATGATCATGAATATTGATGTGATTCACACCTGAGGAGACAAAGACCCCTCCCCTGAGAGAGAATGTATGTTTGTAGCTTATTCACAAAATCAAGTTTAAGTTATAAGAAGTAATCTGACTATAAATTTTCTTTACATAAAGACTTTACTTTAGACCTACACTACCATTTAAAAGTTTTAGATCTGTAAGATTTTTGTATGTTTTTAAAAGAAGTCTCTTCTGCTCACCAAGGCTGCATTTATTTGATCCAAAATACAGCAAAAACAGTGATATTGTGAAATATTTTTACAATTTAAAATAACCATTTTCTATTTGAATATATTGTAAAATGCAACTTATTCCTGTGATCAAAGCTGAATTTTCAGCATCATTACTGCAGTCTTCAGTGTCACATGATCCTTCAGAAATCATTCTAATATGCTGATTTTCTAATATGGGCATATTTACAGCACATTTTACACATTTACACCCGAACAGATATTTGCAAGCACAAGCTTCGTTGATGATAATGAGGCAGCATAAACACTGGTTAAAATATAATCTAAACATTCATATTATTTTTATATCATATTACATATCATATTGATATTATACAGCATACAATTTAAATACCTGCTTTAGCCAAAACAACATTTAAATGTAACTAAAACTTGCCTATTAGGACATATTTCAAATTTCAATACTCTGAATACTGGCTGGCAAGCCTGGAAATAGTCCAACTAGTCAAATATGTCCATGTTTATATAAAATAGCATGTCAACTAATGTAAGTAAAGACTTACTCATCCGAAATTGTATCCTCGGCTGGATCAAGACGCTCTTCAAAATGTAAACGTTCCTCGTCGGATTCCAGCTCTTCTTCTGAGGAAAATGTGAACTTTTCCTTACTATCCAGGACCATCTGTAGAGCTTCCTCACCTGTGTAGTGTGTCATCTTCCAAACACGCAGGAAAGTGAATTAATCTGATGATGAACTTGATGTTTTTTAAGGCATTGTTGGGGGCGTATACCATTTGCATTGATCGCCTCAGCACATTACCGTATGAATAGCGCACTCTGCTGGTGGGTGTGATCTCATTAGCGATAATTAGCTGAGCCAGGAGAATCTGTACTTCTCTTTGTTTCATACAGATTACATTGCAGGAGAATATTTGTTTTAAATTTGAATTGTTTTATTTAGAAGTAGACATTTTAAGCTTTCTTTAGACATATGTTTCATTTTTGTGTGATAAACATTTGCGGAGTTTCAGTTCATTTTCGTGACGTTTCAGAAAGATGCTCGCGGAGACAGAG
Source organism: Myxocyprinus asiaticus (assembly GCF_019703515.2). Lineage (NCBI taxonomy): Eukaryota > Metazoa > Chordata > Actinopteri > Cypriniformes > Catostomidae > Myxocyprinus > Myxocyprinus asiaticus. The sequence continues at coordinate 47,139,983 of NC_059365.1, forward strand.
ACAGCTGAAAGTGCACCCTGTTTATTTTCTTTATTTTACAAAAGCACAAGGTTTTGTTGTTATTGTGAGTGTACACAAATAAAAGTAGACCCTTTATAGTTTATAATGATGTCTTACACTTATCTGTATGCCCAAAAATGACGGAGTATTTTAAGTTGTTTCCGCTGTTATGCGGAAAAAATCCAGCAGGACGCGCCGGCGAACCATCCACGAACGCTGACCCATACACGTGAGACAGCGATTGTGGCCATCAGAAGCAGAAAGGTAGTGACCGCACCAAGGAACTGCACATAACTACCTGCCAGTGCTTACTCTTTTAGAGAAATAAACTATTTTAGTGTGGCTGCCGAAGCACCCAGGGGCGATCTCTGCACTTATCTGTGCAAGAAGAGAGAACCTGCTGTAAAATGTGCTGTATATCCAACAGCCTAGCCACTGCAGAGTTGAAAGGAACGCCAGTGGAATTTTAGCTTCACACTGATTGGCTCCGAAGAACAAATCTGACGTGTTTTTAAAATGACAATGAGTATTATTAGATGACTTCCATATGGTGTCTTATTCATTGTGAAACTGTGTTTTCTTAATGGCATGAATCGCACTGAAGGCCTAGACTTAAAATGCATGGGCCGCACCTGCTGTCATCATAAGACAGGAGAACAAATGAATCTGAAATGGTTAAGTTAAGGTCATAATAATGATACAATAATACAAGCCATTGTCACTGTTTGACATTTCATGCACATTTTAACACAAAATAAATGGTTGGAACCTAATAATGAAAATAGAATTCCACATGTAGCATGTAAGTGTTACTATATTAAAAGCACAATGTAAAAAAAAAAAAAAAAGAATATGTGGTAGGGCTTTGCACAGATTTTAGCAAACCCCTGCATAGATGCTAAGCCTATTTGTTAAATTCTTCAGTATGTACAATGTTTGTTGAAGTTAAAATATTGCATAATGTATGATTGCCCCTTTAAATATTTAGATATTTACACATGTATTACACATTTTGTTACATGTTAGTTTATATGCATAATTTGTTCTATTAAGAAGTATTTACACAGAGATTTCATTTGTAATAAGCGCTATAATGGTAGCAGTTTAAGAAGCATCTTCCAAAAGAGTTTTAGCTGCGTGCACATTAATGAGACATTAACCTTTACCACATTCATGCAATGTGTGATTCTAATTACAGTATATCAATATAAAGTATGAGAAAAATATATCACTCCATTTTTACACAAATTGTTATGCTGACAGCAGGACAATACTGTCCACTCACTGCATTAGCTATGTTTCTATCCAAGTTACAAATTTATTTTATGCAAAAAAATCTGAATATCGCAAAAAATATTTGTGAATAAAGCAGCGTTTCCATCCCATGTGTTCAAGAGAACAAAATCATAACTTCTGGAGAAATTGGCACAAAATGGAAGTTATAGTAATAATTAAATGTAATAAATGGCTTGCAGTTGAGAGTCCACAGACAAAACACTCTGACAAACTTCATGTTTGCTGGCGTTCAGTGGCATGTCACACAGTTCTGGGAGGTTATAGAAGAAATTAATAATTTTATGACAGATTTTGTGTCCAGCATTTCAGAATAACCAGACAGGGCTGGTCAACCCATTAGGCGACATAGGCGAGCGCCTAGAGCGGCATTGCTTCGGGGATGCCGATCTACCGAGCTAATAAGTATGTGTGTTCTAATGATGTGTTGTGGTGCCCCCCACGGAACAAATAGGACATGTACTAAATGTCTTACTACCATACTGCTCATACTGTTCAAATCAAAATCAAATCAGTTTATTGTCACTCAACCATATACACAAGTACAACAGTGGGTTAAAATCTTGGGTGCAGTTCCGAGCAACATAGTAGTCATGACAGTGATGAGACATACACCAATTTACAATAAACATCAGATTTACACAACACAATTTACATATCTAATATACACAAAATTACACACAACACGATATACAAATAATAATATACAATGTACAGTATACAATACACACAATATAGAATACCCAGTATACAATAAAAATAGTATATATAAAATATACAGTAGGTTGTATTGTGCTGTACTGACATTCAGGCTGTCGGTTGACAGACAGTTGCCAGTGTGTTGCTAAGAGAGAGTATAATTTATGACAGTCCAGTGTAAGATTAATAAAGTGCAGTGCTGATGTATATTGATAGTGAGAGATCAAGAGTTCAAAAGTCTGATTGCTTGGGGGAAGAAGCTGTTATGAAGTTGGCTGGTGCGGGTCCTGATGCTGCGATACCGCCTGCCTGATGGTAGCAGTGAGAACAGCCCATGGCTCAGGTGGCTGGAGTCTCTGATGATCCTCCGAGCTTTTTTCACAAACCACCTGGTATATATGACCTGGAGGGAGGGAAGCTCACCTCCGATGATGTGTCTGGCAGTGTCTGGCAGTTCGCACCACCCTTTGCAGGGCTTTGCGGTTGAGGGCAGTGCTGTTGCCGTACTAGGCAGTGATGCAGCCAGTCAGGATGCTCTCTACAGTGCAGGTGTAGAACCGTGTGAGGATGTGGTGGTTCATTCCAAACTTCCTCAGCTGTCTCAGGAAGAAGAGGCACTGGTGAGCCTTCTTCACAACAGCCTCAGTGTGGATGGACCATGTGAGTTCCTCAGTGATGTGGAAATGGAGGAACTTGAAACTGCTGACTCTCTCCACCGGTGCTCCATTGATGGTGATGGGGCTGTGTTCTCTGTTCACAAGCTCCTTGGTCTTACTGACGTTGAGGGAGAGGTTGTGCTCCTGACACCAGCATGTCAGAGTGTGCACCTCCTCTCTGTAGGCTGTTTCATCATTGTCAGTGATCAGACCTACCACCGTTGTATCATCAGCGAACTTGATGATGGCATTGGAGCTATGTGTTGCCACACAGTCATGTCATCAGCAAACTTAATGATGGCATTGGAGCTATGTGTTGCCACACAGTCATGTGTGTACAGGGAATACAGGAGTGGGCTGAGAACACAGCCCTGTGGGGCTCCAGTGTTGAGGGTCAGTGATGAGGAGATGTTGCTGCCCATTCTAACCACCTGGCATCTGCTTGACAGGAAGTCCAGGATCCAGCTGCACAGCGAGGTGTTTAAGCCCAGAGCCCGGAGTTTCACATCAAGCTTAGAGGGCACTATGGTGTTGAATGCTGAGCTGCAAACAGCATTCTCTGTTTCTGTTATACATGTGTTTGGCAAAAAACAGTGAGAGTAGTATGGATATTATGCCATTGTGAACACGGCCATAGACTCACGAGTGCAGGGCTCGTGAATCGAAGTGATGCCCGATGCGTGAATTAATCAGTCTTTTGAGTCGGTTCTTCTCAATCAATTTGTCTAACGTGTGGGCTAAATTGTTTGAAGTGAATATTTACTTACAATTCATTGAAACAAAACCTACAGCTGCACTCAATTGATTGCCAGTGATGAAGATCATGTGCGAGTGCAGCCTGTGAATGATTGTCTACTGCAGGTAAAGATACTTTCTAAATAAAAGTGTATCAAAACACTTACATTATATGTAAGTGTTTAAAAGTACCAAAACCAAACCAGTGCCATGTTTTTGGAGTAGCCTTCCATATAAATACCATTATATAGGTGCTGCTGACTCTCTGTGGTCATTAAAAATCCCAGGGCACTTCTCGTAAAGAGTAGGTTTATAACCTTGGCCCTTCTCAATCATGGCCTCCTAATAATCCCCATCCCTGAATTGGCTACATCACTCTCCTCTCCACCATTAGCTAGTGTGTGGTGGGCGTTCTGGGGCACTATGGCACACATCATCCAGGGGGATGCTGCACACTGTTGGTGGTTGAGGAGATTCCCCCTATACTATTTAAAGTGGGGATATGCCTAGAAAAGCGCCTAGAAAAGTGCTATATAATGTAAGGAATGATTATTAATTATTATTATAAATGTGCCTGCTGTGAAATATACTGTACAATGTGCATAGATCTTTAGGGCAGTATGGCTTTTTTTTTTTTTTTTTACATCTTAGATTACTTGACTTGGTTTATGTGCACTTTACATTAAAGTTATTCCAATATACTGTACAGTGATACCCATTTATGACGCCTACTTAAGAAGCCATAACATGCACTTGCATATTTCTTCCCAACATTGTATAATTAATGTTTTGCTAGTTTGAGTGTAAATTTGTCATTTTTTGTGTAAAAAGTAATACGTAGCTCTCTAATAATTACTAGAGGGTCTCGCCTTGGGTGCCAAATGGGGTAGGACCGGCACTATAACCAGAGCAACATTTGAGATGTTATGTGATGATATTGATGATACTCTCGGAGCGAATGATGTATTCACATGGTTTGTTGAGGTAAGGTCAATTTACTTTTTTTTTTTTTTTATTAAAATTGTTATTGATTCATAAATTAACACAAGAAATACAACAACATCTATATAATGAATCAAAAACTATAAACATTAAACCCCCACTATATCCCCTCCCCCTACCAAACTCTCAACCCACCCTGACACCCCCACGAACACCCCTGTGGTCAATAGAATATAGACACACACACAGAAAACTAAAACAACAACATAAAATAACTTAAAATAATCAAGTATAATAATAATAAAAATAAAAAATAAAAAAAATAAAAATAAAAAAAACCTCTAAATTACTCCCTCCACCGCCCCACTTCGAGATTCCCTCAAAAAAGCTAAATAATTGCCCCATTTCTTATTGTAAGTTTCCCTAAACCCCATCCTAATGCTCGACCCTTCCTCGAAGGCAGCCACCCTCCCCATCTCCGCGCACCACACTGGGAACGAGGGTGCTCCATCTGACTTCCAACTCCTCAAAATAACCTGCCTACCAATCATCACACCGGTCAAAACCTAGTCCTTAATGTACTTATCTACCAAATCCATGACCTCCCTATCTCCCAAAATACAGAGTCTGGGGTAGAACGAGACCTGAGTGCCCAACACATCACACACAAAACTTTGCACCTTCAGCCAAAATTCTTGGATCTTAAGGCACCCCCAAAAAACATGGAAGGTGTCTCCATCTTCAGTATGGCATTGCCAGCAGATGGGTGTGTCCTTAAGACCAAGACTATACAATCTAGAGGGGGTCCAATAAAATCTATGTAAAATCTTAAATTGCATAAGGCGAACCCTTGCATCTCTAGATGCAGACTTTATGTATTTTAGAATCCTAGCCCACACTCCCACCTCCAGTACCAAGTTTAAATCTTTCTCCCATAATCTTTTAAGAGAATTTAAAGCTCCGTCCCCCAGACTCTGAATTAACAAGGAGTAATACACTGATGCCTCATGACCTTTTCCAAAAGCAGTAATCACCTCTCCCAGAGTATCTGCCACTCTAGGGGGGTGTATGCTACTCCCAAAAACAGAGCAGAGCAGGTGGCGCAGCTGTAAATACTTATAAAATTGAGATCTGTGAATCCCAAAATGTTGAATCAAATTTTCAAAAGATCTCAATACTCCACTCCCATACAGGTCACCAAGTGTATTAACCCCCCTCGCAATCCACTCAGACCAACAAAAAGGGGACTTTTTAATGCATAGTTTGGGGTTTAGCCATAGGCTCGAGGCAACTTTTAGATAAATATCTGAATTAAACACTCTGGACACTTTTGTACATACTGAGTGCAAATGTGAAATAACGGGGTGTGATTTAACTTCTCTGGTTAGTTTGATGGAAAGGCTTTGCAAAATAGGGGCAAGAAGTTCTTGTTCAATGCAAAACCAGGGAGGGGCTCTTTTAGGTGGAAGCGACCAATGAGCCAAATGTCTGAGACCGAATGCATAATAATAAACAAAATCTTGGGTAGGCCTAGCCCACCTTTGTCCATCGGCCTATGTAACTTATTAAAATTTAACCTGGCACGCTTACCATTCCAAATGAAGGACTTCGCTATGCTATCAAATTGCCTGAAATAAGAGAGGGGGACATCTATAGGGAGAGATTGTAACAGGTAGTTGAATAATGGAATACAATTAATTTTAATTACATTAACCTTCCCAATCATCGATAAGTGTGATGAAGCCCACCTGTGCACATCATTAGAAAACCTTTTTATTAAGGGATCAAAATTAACTCAAATTTGCTGGGAATAAAATTCCCAAATACATAATGCCCTGTTTGGGCCACTGGAAGGCGCCCGGCTGGAAGGCCGTTACTGGACAGTACACTGTCAAAGCCAATGCTTCGGATTTAGACCAATTGACTTTGTATCCTGAGAACTTGGAAAAGGAATTAATAATTCTGTGGAGGCAAGGCATAGATCTAGTGGGGTCGGAGACGAATAATAAAATATAATCTGCGTAAAGCAGAAGCTTATGCACCACACCTCCCGCAATCACCCCTGGAAAATCATCCTCCTTTCTATCGCGGCTGCTAATGGTTCCAGGGCAAGACAGAACAATAATGGGACAGAGGGCAACCCTGCCGGGTGCCCCTCTCCAGAGTAAAATAATCTGAAATTCGTCCATTTGTTAGTACCGCTGCTACAGGGTGTCTATAAAGTAACTTAATCCAACCAATAAAAGTACTCCCATACCCATACATTTCCAAAATCTTTAAAATATAATCCCATTCTACCATAACAAACGCCTTTTCGGCATCAAGTGAGATAGCAGCGACCGGAGATTGATCATTCGCTACTGACCACATGATATTGATGAAACGCCTAATGTTATCAGAAGAGCTACGGCCCCGAATAAACCCCACCTGATCTACATGTATAAGTGATGTCATAACTTTACTTAATCGGTTAGCCAGAATTTTTGACAAAATTTTTACATCTAACTGGATCAGGGAAGTTGGACGGTAACTCTTACACTCGCTTGGATCTTTGTCCTTTTTAAGAATCAGACTGATCCGGGCTTGTGTCATGGTTGGGGGGAGCTTTCCATTCTTTAATGATTCCATATAAACTTCTAACAAAAGTGGAGCCAGTTCTGTAGCATAAGATTTGAAAAACTCAGCCGCAAAGCCATCAGGCCCCGGAGCCTTGCCTTGCCAATTTTTTTGCTCATTTGTCAATTTAGGGAGTTCTAATGGTTCCACAAAGTTTCTAATATCTTCATCAGTAGACAAAGACGTGGAACTATAGAGATCAAGGTAGAATTCTTTAAAAGCATTATTAATATCAATGGTAAATATTTCACCACCAGCAGATTTTACAGAGGGAATGGTAGAAAAAGACTCTCTCTGCTTTATATATCTAGCCAAAAGTTTTCCTGCTTTGTCCCCCGACTCAAAGTATGACTGTCTTGCCCTGAATAACCAAAACTCCACTTTCTGGGACAAAATAGTATTATATCTATATTTCAATCGGGTCAATTCTCTGAGGCCATCAGACGACAAACTGCGCTTCAACTCTGCCTCTGCACTTTTAATATTTCCTTCCAACTCCACGAATTCTCATGCTTTGGATTTTTTAATGAATGAGGCATACTGTATGATCCGACCCCTAAGAACCGCCTTAAGTGCCTCCCAAGCCACGCCCACAGAGGATACTGAGGACCAGTTGGTCTCCATATAAACATTGATTTCAGTCTTTAACATTTGTTGGAAATCAGGATTTTGCAAAAGGTATACATTAAAGCGCTAACTATATGATTTCTTTTTCTCTATATGTGGCAACACCTCTAAACTCACCAGGGCATGATCTGAGACTAAGATGTTTCCAATTGAGCAATCAACAACAGATAAAATGAGGGACTTAGATACAAAAAATAAATCTATTCTAGAATAAATCTTATGGACTTTTGCTTCACTATGATCAAGGACTGAGTCCATCAATAGATTAAAGTCTCCTCCCAATATTATATCATGAGGGGTGCCAGCGGCTTGCAACATCCCTTCAAGATCTAAAAAAAAGCCCTGATCATCAGCATTAGGTGCGTAAATATTAGCCAAAATAAACCTTTGCCCCTGAATTTCAGCTAAAACAATAATTAGTCTCCCTAATTTATCTTTAATCTGTTTGAGACATTTGAATTGTAGATGCTTATTTACAAATATAATGACTCCCTTGCTCTTACTTGAGCCAGCACTAAAAAAAACATGTCCACCCCATATCTTCCCAAATTTTTCAGCTTCCTGTGGGGAGAGATGTGTTTCTTGAAGAAACACTGTATCATATTTCTTATGTTTAAGAAAAGTAATAACCTTCCTTCTTTTTATAGGGTGTCCCAACCCATTTACATTCCATGTGGAGAGAAACAATCCACTCATTTTAACAATTGACATTTTGATATAGTAGAAAAAATTAATTGTGTCAAAAATAAAATAATACAGACCACATTCCCCATTAGTGAAACAATCAAACCCCGAACTTCCCCCCGAACAAAACAAACAGAAAAAAGAAAAACGTGCACATTAACCCCGCGCATGAAAGCGCCAACGGGCGACGATCCCTCTAAACTCAAAAGGTCCATGAACGCCCACGAGCCCCCACGACAACTTTGCCATCGGAATGCACAATTTTGCCTCACAAATTTTTGAGATTCCCGTAAAAATACTCAACAAAACAAACTCCAGCCAGCAGGAAGCATAAGCATGAAGAACGAAAGATTAATCCCCAGCTGTTCCAAAGGAGTGTTATTCAACAGAACAAATTCCGATCGCTAGGCAGAACCAACGCAAAAAGAAACAAATCCGGCATCCCGGTTCCCCGGATGATCAAGTCAATTCACTCGGAGGCCGCATAAAAGTATATACCATGACTTAATCCATCAACTTTATAAAAGACATCCTTTGTGTGAGAAGCATGTAGATATTTTGCGGTCATCCGTAGTGTCCACTCTCAAACTGGCCAGGAACTTCAATGCAAAAGTAATCTTCCGGCAATGTAAAAGTTTCTTTGAGGAAAGGTGTTATTCACAAAACAAACTCCAGCCGCAAGGTGGAGCCAATGCAGAAAGAAACCAAAATGACGCCCAGCTTCCTCAAAAGCCAGACTAAGTACAGCAAGTCGACCCACTCGCTGTACGTACCCATGAGAAACATCTGATGGTTTACTCACCCATTGATTCTATAAAAGACATTGCCTGATTGGGACGTGTAAATACTTTGCGACCGTCCTTCGCTTCTATTCTCAGCTTGGCCGGAAACATCAATGCAAAAGTGATCTTACGTTGATGCAAGAGTTTCTTGCATTCCCTGAATCGATCGCGTTTCTCTCTTGTCGAACTCGCAAAGTCCGGGAACAAGAAAATGTTATGATTCTTCCAAGAAAGCTTTCCTTTGCTCCTCGCCTGGCGCAACACAAGATCTTTATCGGATGATCTCAGAAATCTAGCCAGGATTGATCGGTCAGAGAGCCTGTCTCCCTCAGCAGATCTGCAAGCAGGGACTCTGTGAGCTCGCTCAATTTCCAGCTTGTGGCCTGTTATGTCGAGCAGACTCGGGAAGAGCTCTTCCAGGAATTTCACCATATCTCTGCCCTCCCCATGCTCAGGAATTCCAACTATTCAAACGTTATTCCTGCGGCTTCTATTCTCAAGATCTTCAAGTTTTTCAAGAACCCGTTCCAAATCAACTTTGGTTGCGGGCGGATTAGCGGATGATTCCCTCTCCAAAGACTCCAAATAATCGATTCGTTTCTCAGCATCTGCCAATCTTGTAACTAACTCAGAGAATTTTATTTCCATCGCCGTAATCGATCGACGTATTACAACGAGATCCTCCAAGTCAGCAAGGACCTTTGTCAGCATCACCGACATGTCGGACAACTGACGCTGGATCTCCTCTCCCGCCACACCATTCAAATCGAGTCCCCGATCTGTAGGCCTGTCGGGGCTTTCATCCTGAATATGTAAGTGTCTTTTAATGTCTCCAGAGCCCGATGATTTTGACTTCTTTGCCATGTTTTACCTCAAAGAGCAAATGTGTAACTGGGTATATCTAATTTCACCAGATTATAACATGAGAATAATTAAAAATTAGCAAAGTGTGCAGAGCTCGTCGCTCACACGTCTGCTTCTTGCATGGCGTCACGTGACCCCAATATTAATATTAATAATATTTTTTATATTTACTGAGTAATCCATTATTTTTTAGAAGGGGTCAAAATGACACATTTTCCAGCATTGCTGGTCACCAGCTTATGTTGTGTTTTGGGTGCTGGTGTCTCCATCAGGCTTTTAAACTAGCTTAACCAGCTTCATCAGAAAGACCATGATGGTCAATCAGCTTCACCAGTAGCAGTGTTAACCACTCGGAAATCTGCGCAAAACACTCAAGGGGTGACGGGTGACTCATTGTTTTGTGTTCACGCGCGGATACGCTGTCTCAGAGTGGTTCACGTGCATTGTGTTATGCTGCAGGTACACCCATTCATGCAATTGCAAACATATGATGTCACTTAAAGTTATAAAACAAATCTAAAAATGTGACACAGCATCACAGAAATAGAGGCAGTGACAGTGTTTCACCAGATTTTGTAATGAGGAACTTGAACAATATACACTGACAGTGCAGTGCACTATCAACCATCAAAATAAAAGTTCCAGGTGAAGGTGAAATATGACAGAAATGTATTACTGTTGTTTAAAACAAATTATTAAAATAATTATAATATTTCTGTATTATATTACAATAATAATCTTAACTGGACAACAATAAATAATTGTTGGATTATAAAAATAACAATAACAACTAGGTTCCCAAATATAAGTGAGTGAAATTTTAGTTCCCTGTCTGTCACTCACTCGACGTTGTGTCGATGTAGTGACACTAGGTGTTCAATCTTGAGAGCCCCAATCACCTTTGCTTAAAATTGAAAAGGCTAATGAGAACAGGCGAGTGGAATTTGTATGCCATTCTCCGCCCCCGGACATACGGGTATAAAAGGAGATGGCGTGCACCACTCATTCAGATTTTTTTCTTTGGAGCCGAATGCATGCTTGTGTTCATCCTCTCACCTTTCGCTTACACTGCTGGATTTTACGGCACATATTAGCGGTCACCCTCACACGGTCGAGTGTTGTGCTCCCCCTGGGTACTTCGGCGGCCAAGTCCACGGGTGCTAAAAGAGTATATTCAAAAGAGTATATTTCCCTCTAAAAGAGCTCGCGCAAACGCTTGGCATCTTTTTAAAGATGTCCTTCCACGTTTGCGCTACTGGATGTAGCCATTATCTCTCCCCTCCGGACAGCCATGAAATCTGTCTCGAGTGCTTGGGGCACCAGCACGCCAAGGCAGCTTTTGTGGAAGGCTTATGTTCTCATTGCGAGAACATACCTATCAGAACGCTGTGGTCGCGGCTCACTTCCTTCTTCATGAAGCAAGGAGCCACCGCGACTGCTCCCCAACCTGCTCCATCCTGGGCTGATGCTCAGCCAGCCGGTCGGCAAGCACTGCGGGAGATCTGGATGTGGATATGGGAGCATTTTTGCCGGCATAACCCCCGCGGACCTCCCATCCCCCAGCACGCTCTTTCTATCTGGAAGAGCTGTTGAGCGATACAGGCCATCCACCTCGGGGCGGATTTAATGTGTCGTTAGCGGCTCGCAACGAGGATGAGCTTTCGGTTGCAGCATCGGAGGGTGGGCTTCTGTTGTCGGAAGTGGACGAATCTTCTGAGCTCCCGCCCACGGGCGGCAGAACACAGGATGAGGCGGTCACTGAGATGGCAACCGTGCTTGCCCTGGTGGCTGCGAATATCGGGCTGAAGTGGAACCCTCCACCTTGCCCTGAGCATTCACGGCTGGATGATTGTTTTCTGTGCTCAGAGCGTGACTCATGACTGTGCCCCACCCCGGTGCCTTTCTTCCCAGAAGTGCACGAGGATCTAATGAAGTCATGGAAGGCAACTTTTTCTGCCCGTACATGCTTTGTGGACTCGTCCATCCTAACTACCCTCGACGGCGGAGCGGCTAAGGGATATGTCGAGCTCCCCCAGGTAGAGCGCGCCGTAGCGGTGCATTTATGCCCGCAAGGTGCAGCCACCTGGCACTCCCTTCCAACGATACCTTCCAAGGCCTGTAAGTTATCTTCCTCATTAATGATGAAGGCTTACAAAGCCACGGGTCAAGCTGCTTCCGCCCTGCATGCCATGGCCATCCTTCAGGTCCACCAGGCCAAGGAGCTGAAAAATCTGCACGAGGGTAGAACTGACCCAGGGCTGATGCAGGAACTGTGTACTGCAACCGACCTCACCATATGGGCGATAAAAGTCACGGCGCACGCCCTGAGCCGGACGATGTCCACTCTTGTGGTCCAAGAGCGGCAACTGTGGCTCAACCTTGTGATGCCGAGAAAGTCCGCTTTCTAGATGCGCCCATCTCCCAAGGGGGGCTTTTTGGTGACACCATAGAGGATTTTGTCCATCAGTTCTCGACGGTGAGGAAGCAGACCGAGGTGATAAAACACATCTTGCCGCGGCACGACTCGGCTGCCTTCAGGCCTCCAAAGTCCCGTGCCCCATCTGCTTCTCATCAGAGCCCTTCCCCTGCGGTGCCGGCCCGGCACCCGTACCTTCGGAACCCGTATGCCTGCCTCAGAGAAGAAGATCCTCCACCTGCCCATCAGCTGGCCCTCAAGAACCCCAGACGGGCTTTGAGGCAGCCCTGGCACAAGCAACCCGGGGATGAGGTGACTGACTCTGACCGGTCTGGCCCGGGTGAACTATCCAGCCCCGCCATGGCGCCTGGGCCAGCGCATGGTAAATATTATATCCCACATGGTCGGTAAAACAGCAGTTTCCTCATTCCCTGGTCAACGCACTCGTGACGGCCAGGCACTGGAAGTCTTTCATGTCAATCAGGCGAACAAGTAAGTGTGCTGGTCTCTGGGGTCGCTCGCCCGCCCCAGGTGGGGCGCCTGCTCTACCTTGCTGCGAACCACCCTGCACAGGCACGGTAAGTCTAGTCGTCCCCTAGGTGCCGCTGGCACAGAATCTGGAGGCCTGGTTAGCGCTCTCCAGCCCCTCGCTATGGCTCAACAGGATGATTCGCCTCGGCTACGCGATCCAGTTCACAAAGACGCCCGCCCAGGTTCAGTGGCATCCTCTCCACTACGGTGCGGGGCGATAGTGTTTCTGTCCTCCAGGCGGAGGTTGCCACCCTTCTGGCGAAGAGAGCAATAGAGCCCATCCCCATAGCAGAGTTGCGCAAGGACTTATACAGCCCTTATTTTATCGTGCCCAAAGAGGGGGAGGGTCATGCCCAATCTTGGATCTGCATGTTTTGAACAAAGCCTTACACAAGCTTCCGTTCAAGATGTTAACGTAGAAGCACTTTCACGGCCATCGACCTGAAGGACGCGTACATTCACGTAACGATCCTTCCTCGATACAGACCCTTTCTTCGGTTTGCCTTTGAGGGACAAGCATACCAGTACAAGGTCCTCCCCTTCGGTCTGTCCCTGTCCCCTCGTGTCTTTACCAAGGTTGCAGAGGCTGCCCTGGCCCCACGGAGGGAGAAGGGCATTCTCATTCTCAATTATCTTGACGACTGGCTAATCCTAGCTCACTCGCGAGATCTATTGTGTGTGCACAGGGACCTTGTGCTTCGGCACCTCAACCGACTCAAGCTTCAGGTCAACTGGAAGAACAGCAAGCTCTCCCCTGTGCAGAGTATCTCTTTTCTCGATATGGAGTTGGACTCAGTCACTCTCAAGGCACGTCTTATGACCAAACGTGCTCAGTCAGTGCTGACCTGCCTGAAGACCTTTAGGCAGAAAGTAGCGGTGCCAGTGCAACAGTTTCAGAGGCTCCTGGGATATGCCATCCTCGGCGGCGGTTCTCCCCCTCGGGTTGATGCATATGAGACCGCTTCAGCACTGGCTACGGTGCCCGGCGTGTAACATCACGCCACAGTGCCATCAGACTTTCAGCCCTTGGTCAGACCTGGCATTTCTACGGGCAGGTGTTCCCCTAGAGCAGGTCTCAATGCGTGTAGTGGTCACGACAGACGCCTTTAACTCAGGCCAAGGCAGCGTACGCTTGCATCGCATGTCGCAACTCGACCACCACCTCCTCCTCTGGAGTCAGCAGACATTGAAGTCGCTGTGAGCCACTCACCTTACGGGCATCCTCAACCTGATTTGGGAGAGATTCGGGGAGGTGCAGGTAGACCTGTTCGCATCCCAAAAGTTCTCTCACTGCCCCCTTTGGTACTCCATGTCTACAAGGCAGCTGTATGCCTTGAAGTGGTGTCAAGTGTTCTTCCCATGGGGAAGACACACAGAGATGCGCCATTGGGTCTGTGCTGTCTTTCCTTCAGGAAGGGCTGGAGAAACTCTACCCTGAAAGTGTATGTGGCTGCCATAGCAGCTTACCACAACACACTGGACAGGAGGCCCTCATGACAGCGCGACCTGATCAACAGGTTCCTCAAGGGCATGATGAGGTTGAATCCTCCTAGACCGTGCCTGATTCCCTCTTGGGATCTCTCTATGGTCCTACCTGCCCTACAGAGAGCCACCTTTGAGCCCCTGGAGCAGGCCAAGCTCAGTACTTTGTCTCTGAAGATGGCCCTCCTGGTGGCGCTCACTTCCGTCAAGAGGGTGGGGGACCTGCAGGTGCTCTCTGTTACCAGCGAATGCCAGGAGTTCGGGCCAGCACACTCTCATGTGATCTTGAGGCCTGGTTGCATGCCCAAAGTTCCCACCACTCCTTTTCGGGACCAGGTGGTGAACCTGCAACGCTCCCTTTAGAGGAGGAAGACCCGGCCTTGTCGTTGCTGTGTCCAGTTCACGCCCTGCAAATTTTATTTTAAGCAACGGTGATTGGGGCTCTCAAGATCGAACCCCTAGTGTCACTACATCGACACAACGTCTCGTTCCCTCCATCAGGGAACAGAGGTTACATCAGTAACCAAGACATTTTTACACATCCTGTTCATTAAAATCATTTTATATATATATGTAGGTAAATATATATATATATATATATATATATATATATATATATATATATATATATATATATATTTTTTTTTTTTTTTTTAATTTTTTTTTTATTTTATTTTTTTTTTTATTGGTGCATATAAATCCTATTTATTATAGCATAAATTAAATACAATTCTCCCTTGCATTCAATTAGTGGAAAAACTGTGGAAAACATGCATTAATTATCCTTAAGTATATTTTTATTTCACTAAACATTTTGAATGTACTACAATGGCTGTTAGGATGAATTTAAAATTATGATTTAAAATAACTTTTATGTAATTTCTGAGCAAATAGCACAAACAATTATCAACATAATACACTAACCCTACATACATACATACATACATACATGCACCAATCAGCCACAACATTAAAATCACCTGCCTAATATTGTGTAGGTCCCCCTCGTGCTGCCAAATCAGCTCTGTACCTTCGAGGCATGGACTCCACAAGACCCCTGAAGGTGTCCTGTGGTATCTGGCTCCAAGACGTTAGCAGCAGATCCTTTAAGTGCTATACGTTGCGAGGTGGGGCCTCCATGGATCGGACTAGTTGGTCCAGCACATCCCATAGATGCTCAATCGGATTGAGATCTGGGGAATTTGGAGGCCAAGTCAACACCTTGAACTCTTTGTCATGTTCCTCAAACCATTCCCAAACAATTTTTGCAGTGTGGCAGGGTGCATTATCCTGCTGAAAGAGGCCACTGCCAACAGGGAATACCGTTGCCATGAAGGGGTGTACGTGGTCTGCAACAATCTTTAGGTTGGTGGTACGAGTCATAGTAACATCCACATGAATGCCAGGACCCAAAGTTTCTCAGCAGAACATTGCCCAGTGCATCACACTGCCTCTGACAGCCTGCCTTCTTCCCATGGTGCATCATGCTGCCATCTCTTCCCCAGGTAAGCGACGCACACACACCCGGCCATCCACATGATCTAAAAGAATACGTGATTCATCAGACCAGGCCACCTTCTTCCATTGTTCCATGGTCCAGTTCTGACGCTCACGTGCCCATTGTAGGCACTTTCGGCAGTGGAAAGGGGTCAGCATAGGCACTCTGACTGGTCTGCGGCTACGCAAACCCATCCGCAGCAAGCTGCAATGCACCTTGTGTTCTGACACCTTTCTATCATGGCCAGCATTACGTTTTTCAGCAGTTTGTGCAACAGTAGCTTTGGGCACCCATGACTATGTCACTGGTTCACTGGTTGTCCTTTCCTTGGACCACTTTTGGTAGGTACTAACCACTGCATACCAGGAACACCCTACAAGACCTGCTGTTTTGGAGATGCTCTGACCCAGCCATCTAGTCATCACAATATGGCCCTTGTCAAAGTCGCTCAGATCCTTCCGCTTGTCCATTTCTCCTGCTTCCAACACATGAAATTTAAGAACTGACTGTTCACTTGCTGCCTAATATATCCCACCCCTTGAAAGGTGCCATTGTAATGAGATAATTGATGCTATTCGCTTCACCTGTCAGTGGTTTTAATGTTGTGGCTGATCAGTGTATATATTTATATTGAATTTTGTCAACTGACTGAAAAACAGTATATATATCTATATAAATATATGAATAATAATAAAATAAAAAATAAATATATAGCTTCACCAGCACCAAACCAGCATTAATCAGCCTAGACCAGCATGGGAAATGAGTCATGATTAGGTAGGTCTATTTCTAAAATCAGTTGACTTTAGCACCACTTTTTGCATTATATGCCAAAAGGTGTGGGGCTAAAAAAAAAAAAAAAAAAAAAGTTTTTCTGTTGTTTTTCCAAAGATGGAGTGCCTATAACTCTAGAAATCTTAATATTCTTTTAGATTCTGGTTCAGAACAAACTTTCCTTTTTGTTATTTAATTTTAAGGGCCCTCTATATGGTAAATCCTAGAGATATGGGGCTTTTAATGTGGATCCAACTGTAAATGGTTAAATTATAACATTTTCAATGGTGGAAAACCAAATGTGTGTCATATGGTATAACGCTAGTTTTTCTTGTACAACAACAACAAAAAAAGGTCGGAAGTACAAATAATGTTGAAACTAGAAATGTACCTTAATTTATTCATATTAAAACAATACTGCCAACATCTCAATTTTTGAGAGTCTGAAAACTCTATTTTTAAGAATAAGCGACACATATGACTCTTCAGTTAGTAAAATAACTATATCTAGTTTTTGGCTTTCAGAAATGTACATCTGCAAAGCTCTGGAATGCATCATCAGAGGTCCAAACATCAAAGGTGCTGAAACTTGACTGTATTTGTACTGATTTCATTATTATACTTTTTCTGCTCTCAAAATGTCTAGGTGTCAAAGACCATAAATCACAGATTTTCCAAACCAGATGCCCCTACTACTCAAGTGCGCAAACATACATACATCCAACAATAGGTGGCGCTAAAATTAGCACAATAAACGTACAAGTTTTCGCTAATAAGTCATAAAAGGATTCAGAGGAAAAAATAATTTTGATTCTACTCCATACAGTGCCCCCAAATAAAATGCTCATATGGATTTCCATTTCCACACTAAAGGCTATTTAAAAAAATGGGACGAATCATTCAACATGTTCCGTCCCCACTTCCTGTTTCAGTAGGAAATACATCAAAACACCAAATTGAATCGTGCTCGTCAAAGCACTTCACTGGGACTTAAAGATTTCCTTAGCAGTTTTGTGAATAAGTTTTAAGCAGGAATTCTTAGCTAGCAACTCTTTGGACAACTCCTAGTGGTGAGATAAAAATCTTTGTGAATACAGGCCCTGGGATCATCAAGTCATGTCATGGAGTTTTTTGAAGCAGTGATACATGTGTGACTTACAGGTGATGTAGTAATTGATGTTCTTCTTGAACTCCAGGCCCATGTAGTTTGGACTGAACTCCTGGAATTTGATGGTGAATTTGATGTCCTTCTCTGGTTTGTTGCAGTTGACCAGCACATTTGGATCCAGAACAGTACTGCAGTCCTCCGCCTGATCTTTCTTTACCAGATACAGCTTATAATACTCGTACGGCTGGCTCATGTCTGCTTTAGGACAGATAATATCCAACTTGTCCCCAATATCAGGAAAAATCACCAGACCTTTGCCATTCTGGAACCTAAACCACAAAGACAGAGTGTGAATGATTAATCTGAAAAGTACAGGAATCATCAGAAAAAAAAAAAAGTTATGTTGTGTTTTTTGTCAGATGTTGAATTGTGTGTTTCAAAAGAATATTTCATCCCAAAATTTAAACCTATCATCTTCATAAAGCTATCATATGGCTTCATAAGATTTTTTCTGCTACAGTATAATTGTCTTTAAAGCTGCTTTGTAATGATGTGTGTTGTGAAAAGTACTATACAAATAAAAATGACTTGACTTTAATAGAATTTTATTTCTTGTTTTTGGAGCTTGACAGCCCTGGGGCCGGACTCATGAAATGTTCTTCGAAGACAATTCTTCTCAACCACCATTTTCTTCTTAATTTCTAACTTAAAAACTTTAGTAGGACTCAGATTCTTGGAAAGAAAATGTTCTTTAAAATTACATCTTAAAGTTGGGATAACCTCACATTTGTCTTAAATCCCAAAAGGTAAGATTTATAATGAATACACATGGTTGTTTCAAATGTGACACGTTCTATCATGTTGACTCAGAAGACGCAATAAGCCGTTTATGTAGAAATGTGATTTTAAAACCAAAACACATTTTTGTGTCTGTGTTTTTATGTTGTTTTTATTTTCAGCTTTCAAACATTAAATGTTGTTTTCAAGCTACTTAACGTGGTGACCAATCACGCTAGTCAATTTAAACGGATGCAATGCACTCTCTTTCAGTGATCTTAGAGTCCATAGAAATATAAAAATCATATCATTAGAAAGCTGAGACTGTCCTCCACCACCATTTCCCTTTTCCCTCTTACTTTCCGACGTGATATGATTAACAAGCTTCCCAAGGAGAACTTTTTCCTTACAGTAATTTCCTCAAAAAGAACATCCAGCTCTTTTCTACAGAAGTTTTTTTTTTTTTTTTTGTCTTTTCTTCCATGTCAAATTAAAGGTTTTCAAATGGTTACCAGCAAGTGAGTCCACCTGTAATGGTTAATATTGTTAAACTAACACATCTCACAAACTTTACAAAAACAAAAAAAAAACATCACAAGGTGCTTGCTACTTAAAAAAAAGGTTAACAGATTGATACATGTATCATTACGATTTATCAGTGTTGAAGTTTTTAATTAGTTGTATTAGACAAGGCAACCTCCTGAGCAGGCTAGTATCAGACAATGTCATAGACTGTCAATTTATTCCTTTTTTTTCTCCCCAATTTGGAATGCCCAATTCCCAATGTGCTCTAAGTCCTCATGGTGGCGTAGTGACTCTCCTCAATCCGGGTGGCAGAGGATGAATCTCAGTTGCCTCCGCGTCTGAGACCGTCAACCCGCGCATCTTATCAAGTGGCTTGTTGAGCGCGTTACCGCGGAGACACAGCGCGTATGGAGGCTTCACGCCATCCACCATGGCATCCACACACAACCCGCCACGCGCCCCGCTGAGAGTGAACCACATATAGCAGCCACGAGGAGGTTACCCCATACCTCTACCCTCCCTAGGAACTGGGCCAATTTGGTTGCTTAGGAGACCTGGCTGGAGTCACTCAGCATGCCCTGGGATTTGAAGCCTAGTCAGCGTCTTTACTCACTGAGCTACCCAAACCCGGTCCCTGGTCCTTATTCACTTTTATTGTATGGAAAAGACCAGCCAGGACATTCTTCAGAATTACTCCTTTTCCTGTTCCACACTTACAGTACCTTTAGTCAGCAACACATTTATTAATTTTATGTATCTGTTTTTAAGGATGCAATTATACTCAGGTGAATAACACTTATGTTAATTGTATGTATTTGACTGATTATGTTTTATTGTGTGTTTTTACTGTTGTAACAGGTGCGGTCAAAGACAAATTTCAACTACGGTTGACAACACAGTTGTATTGTATTGTCATTTAGGTTTGGAGCATCATGTGGGCGAGTAAATGATGATGGTGAACTATCCTTTTAAAGGTTGTTTATAAGCAAGTAATCCCCTCTCAATGCAAAAATGTTTTTATTTTGACTGTTCAAATAGAGTTAGAATTGAAGCACTAAATGCATTTAAGCATCTTTCATGCATTCTTGGATAAATCCATCGCAACACACATGAGCTTGTGGTGGAAAAGAGTTTTCCAGGCCAGGACACTCCTCTCGGCTTTAATTCAGATCACTCCTGCCTAAACATCATCATCATCCAGTGGTTTTATTTGGGTCATAAAGGAGTTTTGAAGTTGCCGTGTTGGACGGATAGTCAGATCTGATATGAATGTTTTGATGAACTGCTGGTGGGATTAAACATTCAGAAGGGGTCAGCATTACTGTCCTAGTTACTTCAGCGATTAACCCAGACAGAAGCATGGGTTTTTTTGCCTCATGTTTATTTGGGTGTCCAAATTCACCAGTTATAGAACCTAGAAAAAATTCTGTTGATCAAGTATAAACCTTGTGTATATGTAAATGTATAGTTATGTGTAAACGTTAGTTGTCACACTCCAGTTAATATTTCTCAAGGTTTATTTTTGAAAGTCAACTTCTATATAGACAAACCTTAAAATCTTGAAACCAAAAATTAATCATACACTGAGCCCTGCATAAAAGAGTTAATAAAACAGCAAAAATGGAAAAAGTGACACTCAAATATATATATATATATATATATATATATATATATATATATATACACACACACACAAAACTATGGACCCTTCCATGAATGTATGCAAGTCTGATTTTATAAAGTAAACTTGTTAACCCAACAGCTATTTTAAAACAATGATGATATTGGAATTTTAGTTTGGGGGATAACATTTAAGTGTTTAATAGAATTTAAAACCATCATACAACCTCTGCTACAAAAAAAAAATAAATAAAAAAATAAAAGAAAAAATAAAATAAAAACCCATTTGTGTAATTGGATTTTTGCCTCAATATCTTACAGATACTGAGATGTACTGTGACAACTATAGGATTCCTCCAATGTGATTGTGACTGTTTATCTTTGTTTTTAATCAGTTCACCATGCTTGAAACTTGTATCTCTCTCATATGGCTTGTGTATTCAGGTTTTTCCAGTGTGACCCAGAAAAATATGGATAACACAAATAACCCAATGAGCATGTGTGCAGGCTGTTCATGTTCATGCCAACTGTGTGAAAACAACGTACATTGGCGTTCCTGGATTAGGCCTGTAAGCCATAATCTCTTTAATAAAGTCCACATTGAGCATCTTAATTCAAAAAGTCCAAAGTGACATGGCAAATGATACACTTCACATTAAATAAAACATCATCAGGCAGCTATAACTGTGGGCAAGTGGAGCATTGTGTCAGTCTTTTGTCTGGGATCATTAATTCAGAGAGATTCAGATCAAAGCATCTTTTGTGTGAATCTCTCCAGCGATCTGACTAGCACTGCTGCTCAACCACACAAGGCTTCTATTATTCACTAATTGGATTTACAAGACTGGTGAGACATAAACAAGTTGCCATGGCAACACTAGGTTTAGTTACTGACCACTCAATCAACCCTCTGATGTTTTTCATTTAAACTGAAGTGTGTCATTTCTGCACCACTAGCGTCACCAAACAGAATTGCAAAGATAAATTCTGTTTTCAAACAGGTTGTCTCAACACTCCACTGGTCTTCCATTGGTTCCATAAACAGATAGTCCCACCCCAAACTCACAAAGGAGAAAGTATTTTAACATCCAAAAAAAAAATGATACACATCACCTTTAAATTTGTCATCTTTTACATTTGAGACAGGCTGTAAAACTGACTCAGGCTGAGTGGGATCCATGTGCAGTTTATTAACACAACAAGTTCAGAGTACAAACAGGCGTGGGTAAAATAACTAGGGAAACCAACAATATCAGAGACAGGGCAGTAAAAAAGTCAAACAGGCAAAGGATCGGGGCAGGCAGCAAAACAGCAATAGAGATAGTCCAGGCAAACACAGAAATAGGCAGGCAGCAAAGAATCGTACAAGGTAAATCCAAAGGAGAGTCAAACACAGGTATATCAAGACTTCGCAATGAATGAACACACACATCGGGTTTAAATAGTCTGAGTGATATGAGGCAGGTGTAGGGTAATCAGTTGGGAAGTGTAGTTCAATGTTAATATTCAGGTGAGTGAGACCTCCGGTGGTCGACTGAGGAATCTTCACCAGCATTCGTGACGCAAGCATTTCATATCTAATAACTGGGATTAATATTCGAAACAAAAGCCACTTCTGTTGTCTTTTGAAAACGAGAGCTTTCGAACAAAACAGCAACATTAATTAATATGGAGTTACTGTTGAAAAAAACATGAACACAATGCTGCTTTCTAAAAGAAATATATTTAAATATATATATAAAATTATTGTTCTTTGTCAAAAATATATCTTTTGTATGTATGCATATATGTAGTGTATGTAAATTACGGTGAAAAACAATAATGCAACATGATCACAAGGAAAGTCAGCATGTTGTTTCCAGTAGTTCTAGTACTGTAGGAACAACCACATTATGCCGACTCAGTAACAACTCCACCTCCTATCACACATTTTTGCACTGGCTCCAACATGTTTTTCCTTCCCCTGTGGTGTGACCGAAAGTGCGTTGCGTCAGCAGCATGGGAGAACAGGTTTCAGATCCCTCAGTGAAACCTGGAAGTAGTCGTGTTTGCATAATCAGTGACGAGTGTGATTCTGAAGTTGCATTTTTCCCTCTAACATTACATTTTTACTATACTGATGGTTAGGATCAGGTTTGGGGTTTGGGTTGTGGGTTCAGTTTATAAAATATGCATTCCTCTTCACTATATTACAGCCTGTGCAAATGAAAACAACTCTCTTCACAACTCGCTTTTGGTGCCCCTCTGTGGACATTACACATGGAAACTGGAGCTCAAATGTACCCATACGCCCAACAACACTTACCGCTTTAGCCACTGGGGACAGTGTTTAGCATTTTGGTGAGCACAGACTGATTTTAGCTAAAGAAAAGTCAACCTACTTTTTCCAATTTCACTGTGAGATCAGTCTGAATAATCAGGCATTCCCAGAAGCCCCTGTGTGTCACATTTCATTATACATTATGGAAATAGTTATGTTTCTTCTTATATTTGATATCAGATATGCACATTGGGGTGTTCGGTGTTATATTTAATGTAGTTAATGATTAATGCATAATTTAAGTGTCATGTGTTACCTTGATGGTGTTTGTGTGGGTAACTCTGTGCACTGTCTCAACATGTGTATTACTTTTTGCTCCTAAAGGACAACTCTTGATGAAGTGTAAGTGTTTAACAATAGATTTTAAAGTGAAAGCAGACATTTATAGTTCCAGAAGGTCAGTATATCAAGTTTATATCATTAAATGTAATGAACCGTAAAATACAGGCATCAAAATGACATCCCATAAAGCCTGAAACATGATCACTGTTTTTTTACGGTGAATTTCTGGCAACCACAGCTGCCTGTATTTTACCATAAATTTAACTGACAGTGTACGATATACTCTGTTTACAAGGTACATGTAAATATGGTAAATGTTTGAATTGCAGGTGGAAGTATTTATTCTACTATCCTGATAAATGTCAATGGTGATTTTTACCCAGTGTAGCTCCACACATGGCAGAAAAGTGCTAAAAAAAAAAAGAAGAGAAATCAGTTTTCAGGTGAGAAATCTATCGCTTGGATCTTCACATCTCGCCACAACAAATACAGACACATGATTTGGTGTGTTAGGCAATCAAATTAGGGGCACACAGGATCAGTGGTGTGCTGAGGAAGACTGGAGACTCACACCAGAAGTGAAGAAAACCACCTCAACCAGATCCTCTCGTAACACTCACAGGGAATGAGATATGACGAGGACCAGTTTTAATTTGATCAACTATGGCCACTCTTGGCCATGACTTTAGAAACTCTCTTAAAACACACTTTTAACTCTCTGTCACTTGTCATTTTTCGGAAAGTCATGAACATTTTCACCACAGTGTCATTTCCACATCTGAATTTATGTATAATTATTAATGAAAGTCTGTAAAGAAAAATTACTTTTGAAACAACTTTATGAAATGATGCCACAACAATGTGACAGTGGACATTCCACACAATAGATTGACATGGTTGAGGTTTATTTTACTTTTTAAAGAGTTTAAAGAAGATTTATGCACTAAAATGTAATGTTAAGATTGAAACAAGGTCAGGTCTGGGACAAGGGTAAAACAATTACATCTATACGCATTTGAAAAGAAGCAAAAATAAATGATGAATACAAACAATCCATGTTAAAATCATCCTCAAATTCATTCTGCATCATGAACTAATATTTTTAATTTTTGTGTCATGAACTAATACAGAAAACCACGTGCAAGTGTGTCATTTTATTCTTCTCAGAGCTGCAATTACTGTAAATTTTTGTGCATTTTTAAGATGATTATAACTTCTTGTTGGCCTCTAGGGTTCAAAATGCCTTATTTTGCTATTTTCTTTCTCTATTGATACTGAAGTGGTTTATAGAAACATTACTGCTCAAGAACAAAGTGTAATGATTTACTTAAATATGAAAATCTTTTCAGTAATTTTTTTAAGTACACGTCTCTTCTGTCTGAAGTTTGTCAAGGCCTCAACATCCCTCTCCTCTTTTATTCTGTCAATATGAGCAGAAAGTTTTTTTTTTTTGTTTTTTTTTTCACAAACACAATGTCTGATTAAATATAAATAGATAAACAGAAAAACATTTACAATGGATGTTATAATGTTGAATATTTCAGTTTAGTTTTTCTGTTCACAGTTGCTTATAAGTTTATCTTACATAAGCTTGTTTAGGTCTCATTTCACCCCAAAACTTAATGTATATAAGTATATAAGGTTGAAATGTCCACGGATGGGCGGCAAAAGTGAGTATTTTCCAGCTGTACTGTTTCATTAACAGAATGCGAACATGCTTACTTCCTGGGCTGCGTTGCACTTCACTTTAAACATCAACTCTCTAAATTCCCTAAGCACTTCCCCTTGGGGAATCCCCGACAGCATTTTGGAAGTCTGTTCCACTTCGTTAAGTGTCTGAGGGAAGTTCTGCTGAAAGAAAACCCTTTGATTTTGACAGACGGAGTGAGTCTACTCAGATGTACGCTTCAGGTAGCTCTATATCCCACAATGCAACTCGATTGTGACAGCATATCGCACTTCATCAACCCCCACCCCACACAACGTTAGTGAATAATATAGCGGAAAGTTGTTTACAGCTGTAAGTGAAGTAAGGTCAAATAAGCAGTTTAGAAGAGTTACAGTATATTGAGATTCAACCACATCATACTTTTAGCTACATAAAACTTATAGTCATGGCCCATGTATTAATTGCTATATTACCATTTTTATACATAAGCATCTGAAATGACCACTAAACTTTACCTGAACCTGTGATTGCATCAATCTCTGAAGACTGAAGATCGCCAAATAATTCCACAAAATTACATCAGCTCTATTGCAAGGGTGATAACGAGCTCCAAGTGATCATTGCATGGGTTCCACCTGTAGTGGGCACCCGCGCAACATAAGCAATAATGTACATCCAAGTCCATGAGACGGAGGGAAGTTAGCAAGGATAGGACATAAAAATTTGAAGTGGAACGCAGCCAGGATCCAAACCCTGGTCTCCTACACCAGTGACGCGACGCACTTTTGGTCGTGCCACAAAGGAAGGTATACATGCTGGAGCTGATGCAAAAATGTCTGATGGGAAATGGTGCTTGTCAATGAGTCAACACAATGTGGCTGATCCTAGAGTACCGGAATTCTCGGAAACTGTGTTGTCGACTCCCTGTGTGACCATGTTGGTACTTTGTAAAGGTATGACAGAAAAGTTTGTTTGTGCAGTGACGTGTGAAAGCTAACAAGAGCTTCTTGTTTCACTTCATATTAGTAATACTAAAATACACTGCAAATACTTTTATAAACCAACAGACCTAAACACTAAAGTCACCTGTAAAACAAAAGCAAACACACTGGTTGCTCATTTAGTGTCCTGTCTGATGTCCCACTCCCACTGCTACGTGTCGCTGAGTGATGACTAATAACTACAGCTTGTCCAGCCAGATATCACTTCAGTCTACTACGATGGACATCAATTCAAGTCATTTTTATTTGTATAGCGCTTTTCACAAAACACATAATTTCAAAGCAGCTTTACAAAAAAATCATGCATTAACAGAAAATGAAACTAATGTCTATAAAGTCTTAGAGTCATCATTGTGTAATTGTAAATTGTGTATATATATATATATATATATAAAATAAATAAAAAAAAAAGTTAAATAATAATTGTATTTAGAACCCGTGAGCAAGCTGAAGGCGACTGTGGCAAGGAACACAAAACTAAGATGTTGGTTAATGGAGAAAAATACAGTGCATCCGGAAAGTATTCACAGCGCTTCACTTTTTCCACATTTTGTTATGTTACAGCCTTATTCCAAAATGGATTAAATTCATTATTTTCCTCAAAATTCTACAAACAATACCCCATAATGACAATGTGAAAGAAGTTTTTGAAATCTTTGCAAATTTATAAAAAATAAAAAAATCAATAAAATAAAAATAAAAAAAAAATCACATGTACATAAGTATTCACAGCCTTTGCTCAATACTTTGTTGAAGCACCTTTGGCACCAATTACAGCCTCAAGTCTTTTTGAGTATGATGCTACAAGCTTGGCACACCTATTTTTGGGCAGTTTCTCCCATTCTTCTTTGCAGGACCTCTCAAGCTCCATCAGGTTGGATGGGGAGCGTTGGTGCACAGCCATTTTCAGATCTCTCCAGAGATGTTCAATCGGGTTCAAGTCTGGGCTCTGGCTGGGCCACTCAAGGACATTCACAGAATTGTCCCGTAGCCACTCCTTTGTTATCTTGGCTGTATGCTTAGGGTCGTTGTCCTGTTGGAAGACGAACCTTCGCCCAAGTCTGAGGTCCAGAGCGCTCTGGAGCAGGTTTTCATCAAGGATGTCTCTGTTCATTGCTGCATTCATCTTTCCCTCGATCCTGACTAGACTCCCAGTTCCTGCCGCTGAAAAACATCCCCACAGCATGATGCTGCCACCACCATGCTTCACTTTAGGGATGGTATTGGCCAGATGATGAGCGGTGCCTGGTTTCCTCCAGACATGACGCTTGCCATTCAGGCCAAATAGTTCAATCTTTGTTTCTCATGGTCTGAGTCCTTCAGGTGCCTTTTGGCAAATTCCAGGTGGGCTGTCATGTGCCTTTTACTGAGGAGTGGCTTCCGTCTGGCCACTCTACCATATAGGCCTGATTGGTAGAGTACTGCAGAGATGGTTGTTCTTCTGGAAGGTTCTCCTCTCTCCACAGAGAAATGCTGGAGCTCTGTCAGAGTGACCATCGGGTTCTTGGTCA
Organism: Myxocyprinus asiaticus; assembly: GCF_019703515.2. NCBI lineage: Eukaryota > Metazoa > Chordata > Actinopteri > Cypriniformes > Catostomidae > Myxocyprinus > Myxocyprinus asiaticus. Next base: position 47,167,395 of record NC_059365.1, read on the forward strand.
CCTCCCTGACTAAGGCCCTTCTCCCCGATCGCTCAGTTTGGCTGGGCGGCCAGCTCTAGGAAGAGTCCTGGTGGTTCCAAACTTCTTCCATTTACGGATGATGGAGGCCACTGTGCTCATTGGGACCTTCAATGCTGCAGAAATTTTTCTGTACCCTTCCCCAGATCTGTGCCTCGATACAATCCTGTCTCGGAGGTCTATAGGCAATTCCTTGGACTTCATGGCTTGGTTTGTGCTCTGACATGCACTGTTAACTGTGGGACCTTATATAGACAGGTGTGTGCCTTTCCAAATCATGTCCAAACAACTGAATTTACCACAGGTGGAATCCAATCAAGTTGTAGAAACATCTCAAGGATGATCAGTGGAAACAGGATGCACCTGAGCTCAATTTTGAGTGTCATAGCAAAGGCTGTGAATATTCATGTACGGGATATTTTTTTTTTTTGTTTTTTTTATTTTTATTTTTTTATTAATACATTTGCAAAGATTTCAAACAAACTTCTTTCATGTTGTCATTATGGGGTATTGTTTGTAGAATTTTGAGGAAAATAATGAATTTAATCCATTCTGGAATAAGGCTGTAACATTACAAAATGTGGAAAAAGTGAAGCGCTGTGAATACTTTCCGGATGCACTGTAACTTTGGGCAAAACCAGGCTCACTATGGGGGCCAGTTCCCCTCTGGCTAAACAGCATGAATATAAAGCCAATGTTAGTTATTTGTATGCAGTAAGTAAGTGTTAAGGGTCAGTGTTTAAACAAATATTTTGTATGAACTCTTAGATTAATGACTAATGTCTTTGAAGTCCATCCTGGATTAACTGCAGGAGTTCACATAGATGCATTGTCCTTTGTTAGTTGGCTGATGAAGGCTTCACAGAGGATGAACTGATGCCAATTCCAACTGTAAGGCATGGACCTGAACCTTGGACTTAGGATGGACTTCACCAAAATGAACTGCCACAAGCTTCCAGCCGGACTGCGAAGCACCTCACTGATCTCTGCCTGCATCATCTTGGTCATAGGATGGACAACAATCTTAAAATTTAATACATAGACAATAAATTAATTGCCAACTAAGGCCTTTTTCAGCCAAATAACAAATCAAAATGCATCTGTGTGCAGTTCCACAGTTCAGGATGGACTTCAAAGACACTTAATCATTAATTGTACAGTTCATACAAAATCAACTTGTTTAAACATTGACCACCAACATCTACTGAGTTTACTAATGAAACTGTGACTTGTTTTACACATAAATAACTAATATTGACACATTGTCCGGGGAATTTTAGTCATCTTACAATATTTAAAAAGCAAGAATCAAACCGCATGACACGCAAGCAAGCAGAGACCAGCAACACAAAACGCCAACCAATCGCACTTCTGCTAGCCAACCAGAAATTCGGCCCACCTAGCGAAATACAGTGAACTCGCTGAGAATATTGTGGATACTGTGTGGCGTTTGTAATTGGAAGTGACGTCAGTCACAATCGACCACAATTTTGAGCACTTGCCGCCTTGCTGTCGATGGCCAAGAAGTTTGCGTACATTATTTAAACTGTCCACTTAGGATGTGAAATGAAGCTGAGTGAAGCTCTGATGCTTTCTGCTGTGTGTTTCAGGAAAAGTTTCAAAGGCTCGGGAGTGTCGAAAACCATCCAGTGGTTGGTCAAATATAAAGCAATCATTAACCCGCGTGCACAGCTCTGTTGGATGGCGTGCCTGTTAAAGTTTTAATCCATTATGCACAAATAAAAGCCTTACAACACTAAGTATGTTCATTTTAAGCTTCTGATAATATTATTCACACATTAAAATGTGGCAATACATTTCAATAAGAGTGAATATGATTAAACGTAATAATAATCAGAATAATAATACATAAATACCACTAACAGAGTTATGCGAGGCAAGTAAAAATGTGTTCTAGTTATTTTGTGTTTTTTTATTCTATTTGTAAGACAGGATATATGATAATGTAATATGAAAGCCATTTCTAATTGAACTTAAACTTGAAGCACACTCGTGACTGCACAGAAAGTGAGGCTAGAACCCTTCTAAATGGGGAGCCTACAAGGTTAGCATAGAATAGTGTAACATGGTGGTCCCATAGACATTCTATGAGTGGGACACTGGTGAGGAGACAAGAGGACGTTCTTTTTGAATGTATGTCTATGGAGGAGATGCTTCATGATGCTGAATACTCCACTTTTGTAAGGAAACAGCTCAACTCTTAATCCAATCCACGCTTTGATACATGGCTTCATTGGAAATTGTGCTGCGTACTCAATACACACCTTGAAGCTGTCTTATGTAACATCACTAGCATATACTGTTGTCAGAGAATATCATGCAGCTTCATTTCCCATCCTTAGAGGAAAGTTTAAATAATGTACACAAACACACATCTTCTTCTTGGCTGTTGACAGCAAGAATTTGAAATATTCCTCCTAGGGGATTCATGTTACAGGTACCAAATGTGGGTGACATCATGCCAAGACACTGACAATGCTAAATTGCAAACAGATTTTTGATATATCGAACTGTGTTGCCATGGCAACGCGATAAATGGGAAACAGGAAGTGTCTCATCTCTTCTGCGTGCATCCTGTGATTTACATCAAAATTGAGCTGTATGTTTGGCCTTACCGGCTGATCACATTGATGTGGCTATTGTGGGTCACGGTCGTAGCGCCACCAACTGGCAGCAGGAAGTAAGGCAATTTTAACAGACTTTGAAATAGCCCTCTTGTG